>NC_056731.1:96346375-96643875 GCF_019279795.1 Protopterus annectens | reverse complement strand
GGCAAGAAAGCTCTGAAGGGCTTGCGATTAATCTTGTCTTTTTAGTCAGCTCAGCTTGAGCTGACTTACGGTTTGGGTGCATGGAAGATGATCTGTATGACAAACACCACACGGCACTCCTTCTGCAAGACTTCAAGCATCAGGGTCATTCTCCTGGCAAACACAAACAAAAGACAGATCAAAAGGTGGTACTTTATACTAAATGGAGTAGCCAGCTAGATAGAAGAGAAGGAAGTTTTTCTGTAAGTATCCCATACAGTGATGTGCCATAATACATCCATTCTGCCCAAACACAATACTTGACATCCTGCAAAAGGAGAGACATACCTTCCTGAAGAGTTTTAATCCAAAATCTGACACAACAGTGCTGCTTGAAGCTGCTGTGGTCCACTATTGGAAAAAAAACTGTACATTTTAGTCAAATACAATTAAATCCATAATCAGTACTCTTTGACTTATTCTGAAGGAGGGACAACCTTTAAAGCCCTTCAGAGTACAGGCTGGACCAGTCACAAGAACGTACCTGAGACAGCTTGGTCCCTTTGGGGCAGGAGCTAAGAGCAAGAAGGCATGAGCTACATAAACACAGAGAATCACTGGGTCTTTTCTGATGGTTCCTAAGCTTGGGCAAACTTGGAGAACATCCTCCTCAATGGGCAGCCCTACCTAATACTTTAGATTGTAAAAGCTGGGCTGAAATAGACATCCTTTGGGCAACTTAGTTGACACTAAAGGAAAGTGCAAGGCCATGTAAGGCTTAATAGCTCTCCTCAGTCTGCAAGAGGCAGCTGCTTTTTAGCTTGTTGTGTCAGCTTAGAAGAACACAAGGAAGTGATAGTTAAAGAGGGTTATAGGTACGTGCAGACTTCATATTCAAGATATCATTTATTAGGTCTTGTGAGGACTGGCTGAATAAATCTCTACCCTAAATGAGGACTCCGACAACCTCAGCCTATGATGGTGCATGCCTGAAAATGCTGCCCTAGCCATAGCATTAGTGCAGACAAAATTACTTGTTGTCACACAGTAGCCAACAGTGAAAACTGAACACAGGGTCTTAACCATTCCCTCCACCACCCCAGACTCAGGAAGAGCAACTGATGACAATGCAGTGCAGTATAAGGGGATGGGGGTAGGGTGCTGCACTCCTGAGTGTGCCATACTTTGGATGATAAGTTAAACTGGGGTCCCATCTGCCCAAGTTAGTAGTAGCTCAGGTGGATTTAAAAGATCCCATTACACACTGCACCTACCAAAAAATGTAAGGGTTCTTTATTTTACAACTATATAAAATTTACATATTTGCTTATTTACATAAATTACATTAACTTTACATACGTCCATCACTAACAAAAGTTTACATTTGTATAGATCCCCACTCCTTTTTCTATAAACATTTGATTTTCCGTTTTATGTTTGGTAGTATCCTCTTTCCACTGAACATAATTTCATTCAGTCTTTCATTCCAAATTGTCCATACAATACAAAACATTTTTCTATCAAAATTACTAACATATTTTTTACTATACTTCCCATAAAATCCATAATCATATCCATATTTATCTGTTTATAATCTCATAATTCTTTCACAATTTTATTTTCTATTATTCTTTCCCCTAAATGTTTAACCCTTTTACATGTTAAAACATGCTCTGCTGTTTCTAATTCACCACAAAAATGACATGCCTTTTCATTTACTTTTTTATAAAGCATATTTGTTTTTATTGGCAAATTATTAATTTGTAATCTCCATAAAAAAATCTTGATATACAACATTCTTCATACATCATCTGTTTCTTTGTTTTAAAGCTTTTACTTTTTCTTCTGTTAGATGTCCCAATGCGTTCGGACAGTAATTTTGCATCATTACATTTTTATACCATATTTTCTTATTTTCTCCTATATCTTCAATGCTTAATTTCCATATTTTTATTTTTTTCCCTGCTATATCCTTATTTCTTTTCACCATTCTCTCTCCCTTTTATTCAATTTTATAAATTTCCATTCCCTTTCATATTTTTCCTGTTAAATATTCTTATCATCAACCTATCTTCCTTTCAATTTATTCATTTTAATACCTTATATAGGTTCAACAAAGTCCCATATACTATCAGGTTCAGAAAACCCAACCCCCCCATCCTCCTAATCCATATATAATACTCCTCTTTTAACTGGATTTTACCAAGATCCCCATATGAATCTAAATATGATTTCAAGAAATTGCTTCTCTAATTCTGTAGGTAAAATATGTACACTAGCTATGTATGATACATTTCCTATCCATATTGTATTTATTAGATGCCTTAGTTGAAGGCTGGGCGTCGAGCTGGCAACTCGGCACCGTGAAAATCTACTGCCAATCATTAGCAGACCGGAGTTCCACTGTGGCGACCCCTAACCGGGAAAAGCCGAAAGACAACAACAACAACATTGTATTTATTAGATGTACTCTTTTCTTAAAAGACTACCCGCGGTGGTAGTGCTGCGGTAGCGTTGTCGCCTCACAGTAAGACGTTGTCCGGTTCGATTCTCAGCTAGAGCATCTTCTGCGTGGAGACATGCGTGAATGGGTGTACCTTCGTTGAAGGTTGTGCGTCAGGCCTGGCAAGCCGGTACGTAAAAATCAACTGCCAATCATTAGTGGACCGGAGTTCTGCTGTGGCAACCCCTAACCGGGAAAAGCCAAAAGACACAAACACTTTTCTTAAAAGACAACCTATTCTTCATATATCATGCTCCACATGACACTAAGTCCCTTTAATTCTTTCAAAATCTTTTTCCCATTGTTCATTTATAGGTTCATAGGTAGGTACTAGGCTATCGCCCAAGGGGCTAAGTAAGCCTAGGTTCCCTGGCTTACGCCACCCAAGAAAGTTAATTTCCTGTGCCCCTGTCGAGCAGAGCCACAGAAGTGATCCCTGGGGTGTATTTCCTATTTCTCATCCACTCATCAAGATTTTTCTTGAAGAGTGCTAATGATGAGGAACTTTGCTCGACAAAGATGGGTAGTTTGTTCCAGAGTATAGGAAGTCTCTGGGACAGGAATCTATATGTCCAGCACGTCCTGTTTACTGTGGTGACAAGGTTTAGGTCCATAGAGCATGTAGCTCAGAGGAACTGGAATTTCTGGTGTAGCATGTCCAACAGCTCAGGGTTTAACTCATTACATCCGAGTGACGACTCCAGCTGCATCTGCAGTTAACTCCTACTGATGCCTCTAGGCATCAAATA
The DNA here is from genome assembly GCF_019279795.1 of Protopterus annectens. Lineage (NCBI taxonomy): Eukaryota > Metazoa > Chordata > Ceratodontiformes > Protopteridae > Protopterus > Protopterus annectens. The sequence continues at coordinate 96,640,644 of NC_056731.1, read as the reverse complement.
TTGCTTGTTTATATTTGCATCAATAATTCCAAAACCATGTTATGTATAAGGGTTTGAACATTTTCATCTTAAAGCTTACACAATGACAAACTCAAGTGCATTAACATTTGATCACTGTCTAGTGCAGGTAAATAGATATTAACTGTTGGGTTTTATGATATTAATTTATATGGATATAATTGTCACATTTTTCTAAATATTTCAATAACCAAGTATCACAGACATAACTCCTTAGCCTCATATGAAAGCTCTCAACTAGATGAATAAAATGCTGCTGATAGTATGTGTGTAACTTGAGTGGTTGCTGATGTATTGTAAGTTGTTTACAAAATATTACAAATGTAATATTTACTGTGACTTATAAAATTCAGTTTAAGACCTAGAACCTAAGCTACACTACCACTATAAAAATAGTTTGTGCTAAAGAGTTTGCCATTTATACTTTTTTTCATAACCCCTATATTTCCAGAGATATACATTTGTTTGAAATGTGAGGACATTAATTTGATTCTGGCAAAAGGCTTAGGCTCTGCCCAATGGAAGTTACAGTGCAAACTTCCTGAGCTCCACTGGAGTGAATGAGTTAACATAGCTTTATATGTTAGGCAGAGATCTCCTCGGAGTAGGCGATATGCTACAGAGTAAAGCTGGAGTTATTTGAGATGGTCAGTGTAGGGTATCTGTTTGTGGCCAGTAATCCTCTTTGTGAGGTACTTATGTGGCCTTTCCAGCTGCTGCAGATGTCTTGTGAGGTACATTCCAAAAGGGATGTTGTACTCTATAATGGGTCTAATGAGTGCCAAGTAGAGGGGAACAATAACCTCTTTTTTCCTGGATGAGAACCCTTTTGTGATGAGGTGTGCCACATAGAAGGATTTCCTGACTACTGTCCACCTGGGTCCCAAGGTCTCTTATCACACATTCAGCGTCAAGTAGACTGCCGTTTATGTGGTAGTTCATGGGTACAAAGTTTTTATCAAAGGGGATGACAATGCACTTTTTGGCACTGAGCTTGAGGCCATGCCTCTGACACCAGGCATCTGTCTCAGTGAGGCCCTTCTGTAGGATGTCCACATCATTTGGGGACTCGACTATGGTTCCTAGTTTGCAGTCATCTGCGAACTTCGTTAGCCAGATGCCTTCTCTGTTAGCCTGTACTTCAGAGAAGTAGATACCAAACAGGAGAGATCCCAGGACTGAACCCTGTGATACTCCACTTGTCACTGGTTTGAAGTCAGATTTGGAGTCTGCAACTTTTACAATGTGGGTTCTGTCAGTGAGCCAGTTGCCAACCCATCTTGTGATGTAGGGATTTATACCTAGTTTAGTGAGTTTAGCTATAACTCCAGAATGGGGGATGGTGTCAAAAGCCTTGGCAAGGTCAAGATAGGCTGTGTGAACCACCTTACCCTAGTCTACGGTTTTGGTGACTGCCTCAAAGAAGTCGATCAGGTTCAGAAGGCATGATATGCCTTTCACAAACCCGAACTGGGTGGAATATTCACTGAAATCAATTCCCAATACTGATATCCTTTTTCTTCCAACTTTCATTCCATCAAGCTGTTTATCATTTCCAAAAGATTTGCTGTAGCCAGACTGTAAGCTTCTGAGCCCCCCAAGCCTTTTTGTGTTGGAGGGAAGCCTTCTAGCTTATCAGTGGGAGTGGTAAGCACTAGGTAGCCTACCTACCACAAGAGGAGTGGTTTCTGGCCAAGAAATTGTAGTTTATTGGCCGTTTGGGCAGTTTTTCCATCTCTATCAACTTTCTGATTTAAAAGCCAGTGTTTGCACTTTTCCCGCCTTACCTGCAACTAGTCTAGTCCAGATACAAATTTGCTGTATCCAGGACTGTATGTAAGTTTCTGAGCCCCCAAGCCTTTCTGTGTTGGAGGGAAGCCTTCTAGCTTATCAATGGGAGTGGTAAGCACTAGGTAGCATATCTACCACAAGAGGAGTGGTTTCTGGCCCAGAAATTGTAGTTTATTGACCGTTTGGGCAGTCCATCTCTCTCAACTTTCTGGTTTAAAAGCCCATGTTTGCACTTGTTTCCCACCTTTCCTGTAACTAGTCTAGTCCAGATACAGACTTGCTGTATCCAGGACGGTTTGTAAACTTCTGAGAGGTAACAAAGTCTGCTCTTCAATTTGTCCATTAGATCTAGTAGTTCTCTCCTCTCCTGCACTTTTACTAGCTTATTGATCTTGCACTTTACCAGACTTCTTGTAGCAATTATTGTAGCACACAAAAGTGCTACCAGCACTAAACATTCTACAAGGAAACAGATCTAGTACTTATTATTAATGCCCACCCCTCCCGGCATGTCTAAAGATCAGTTCTCTGTACTTTCTCCTATTAACCTGGTGAACTTGGGCATCCTGAGGCAATGTAGCAACTGCCTCATGTACACCAACAACTCCAGCCAAGACTGAAACAGCTGGTCAAAAGGAGAAGTTCAACACTTGCACCACACCACATGGAACACGTAGCCCTCTAGAACACACACCAGCACTGCCTTCACATAAAAACATAAAGCACACACCCCACCTTCGCAGCGGCTCTCAATAAAAATATACACAAACAGCAGAGACCTCCAAGGCAGAAACGCACTCGACCACCACAACACAGCACTAATCATGAGACACATAACTCTCCTAAACAGTGTGCCACTCGACCAAAGCCCCTAAGGCAAAACAGCATGCCCAACACACTTGTCATAGGTGATTCGATAGTGAGGCACATTGATGTCTCACTCACTATGTTGAATAAGGAAAATGTAACAGTCAGCTGCCTGTCAGGTGCCAGGATCCCACCACATAATGCACCCCACTCAAGTCCCTCAACAACAGCTACAAATATGACTCAATCGTTGTACATATAGGTGTGAATGACCTGAGATGTACCTCCCTGGACTACATGAAAATAGACATGGAGGAGCTCTCGTATTATGTAGCCCAGGTAGGCATGACCCTAGCCCTGAGCAGCATTCTACCATCACCCAGAATGATACCACAGTACAAGCAGAAAATGATTCTTTTCAACAACCGGCTAAGTTTCTGGTATCATTCCAAGGGGATCCAATATCTGTCTGTCTGGGATGACATGATTGACAGACCTCGATGCTTTGCCAGAGATGGCCTGCATCTGTCATCCCTTGGCTTCTGGATACTGGCCAAGGCTCTTGCCACCCCTGTAGTGCCTTTTTTAGGTGGTGTTCCAAAGACCAAATTATCACTGTAACAGCTACAAACAAATGCAATCTGAGGGTCATGGTGCTCAATGCCAAAAGTCTAAATCTCAAAATGCACTTGCTCAAAGCACTCCTTAAAATGGAGAACATCATCATTTGTGCTGTAACAGAGATCTGGTTCAAGGTAGCAGAAAGCACCGCTGCACTACCAGGCTGTAACTCATTCCACACCTTTCGGCCCCAGAATTTCGTCCGAAGCTCCAATGGCGGTGGTGTTTCCATATTCATAAAGGATGTGCACACCTCCAGACTGGTCGCCCAACATAACGCATTAGAGATACTTCAGGTACAACTAACATTGGGTAAGACAGCAATTCAGGCCGTAGCCTGCTATAGGTCCCCAACAATGTCCCAAGACGCACACTCCACGTTCCTAAGCACCCTGGAGAATATTAGGGTCCAACCTAGCACTCTCATACTAGGCGACTTCAACTACCCCTCCATTAACTGGGAAAATTACTCATGTAGCAATACACTTGCCCAACGTTTCCTTGAGTTCATTAATTCCAATGCCCTGGACCAGCTTGTTCTTACCCCCACTAGAGGTAGCAACATCCTTTTGACCTGGTCATTACTAACATGGGCGAGTGTTGCTCTACACCAATAAACTGAAGAAAAAAGACCAACGTCAAGAAACTTCTTTATTACAACAACAAAGCTTTCGGGTCTACACCCTTTCTCAATGTTAATAAAAACACATGACTAAATCAGTTTAAATAGGAGCAAATCACATCATGTGACTACAGCCAGATAATCACTCGAGTGTCACTTAAAACAACAAACACCTATTACAAACATTTAAAAAAATATATAAAAAATCATTAAAATCAAAGTTTATTTTGTTGCAATTTGACCAATGCAGGTTTGATGGTCACAGCAATATTGAGACCAGGTTCAATATCAGCTCCAAGTCTCAATATCCAACTATATTCCTTATTCTCTAATAAATTATTCATATCACCCCCCAATATCTTTGTCCACCATTTCTAGAACCCTAAACTTAAAATTATGGTCAACGTTCGTGCATATAATATGTCTACACAATGCATTTCTATCATTAACTCTCCTAATATCTGATTTGTCTTCTATGATGCATTCCTTAAGTTTCCTTGTGGTCTTGCCCACATAAAAGGACAGGCATTGACCACAGGTTGTTAGGTAGACTACATTCAAACTGTTACAGTTTGTTGTCACGTTAAATACATACTTTTTACCTGTCAAGGGGTGTATAAAAAGTCACTCGCCTTCCCAAATACATCACTACAACAAGTACAAGTCTTAGGTTCAAGAGAGGGGAAATTAATGGAATTAAGAAAAGACTCCATCTGGGGTTTGAGAGTATCGTGTTTATTGCTACTATAGATATCTGAAAATAATTCAAAGAATAAATGTATTATTTCAGAATCTGAATTGTAAATTTTCCCTTGATAGTGAAGGGTGGATATTCTGGGAGCACCGTTATTATTTTTTAATATTCTTGCCAAAGTTCTTGAGGGAATTTGAGCCCATTCAGAATATGTTGCTATAAGTTTTTGTTCCTGTAGGGAATAATTCTGTGAGTGAAGTTCAAGTAGTTCTTTGCGCGTAGAATTGATCAGTACTTCATTTTTTGGGTCTGGAGATAATCTCTGACTTTTTTCTAGAGATGAGAGTTTAAAGGATAGAATATTTTCTTTTTTAGTGTTGAGTTTTTTAAGAAAGGAAGCTTTGCTAATCAAAAAACCTCTCATTTCAGCTTTACAAGCCGCCCATTGAATGTCTGGAGGGATTAGGGACTTTGTAAGATTAATGTCGAGAACCAACAACATGTTATTAATTTTATTTAATATATCTTTATTATTTAGTAGGTTATTGTTAAGGGTCCAGTTAGCAAAGGTAAAATCAGGAGTGTTGAATCTAATTTTAAGAGAGATTTTTGCATGATCAGAGAGAGATCTGGGTTCAATATTAAAAGTATTTTTAAATTTAGATAGGGGGTCTGAAATTAGAAGGAAGTCTAGACGTGACCAAGATTTGTGACAATTAGAATAGAAGGTATATAAATTTTCTTTGGTCGAAATATTACTAAAAGTGATAGTGTCTACAAGATTAAAATCTGAGATAAGTTCCTCTAAGGCTATAGAAGCTTGGAAGTTATAAGAGGAGGATTTGCTGGTGCGATCTAGGCTAGGGTCTATCACCGCATTCCAGTCCCCACCTACTATGAATAAGTAATTTGGAAATGAGTTTAGTATGTTATAAATTTCTAAGATAAAAGTTTGTTGTTGAGAGCAAGGACCATATAGGTTCAAGAACAGAATTGGTTTGGAGGAATCTGGGAGTGTAGAGGTGAAATAACACCATCTGCCGTTTGTATCGGATTTATATTCATTGATAGCTTCCTGGAATTGTTTCTTAATTATAATGGCCACCCCCTTCGAGTTTGTGCTATCACCAGCACTTATTATGGACCTGATCCATTTTCTATTTTTTATATTCTCCCATTCATTTTCAGATAGGTGTGTTTCCTGGAGAAAGCTAATATTAGCCTGGGATTTAAAAATCAGGTGGAGAAACAGTTTTCTTTTAGCAGTATTTTGTAAGCCTTTGATATTCCAAGAGTCAACGGCCCAACTCATGTATGTTAAAAACTAACAGGGTATAAGGAAACATTATATATTTGGAGACTTAATGTATTATATGAGTAGAATAATGTGTGTTGGAAAGAGACTGGCTTGTGTTTGCAATAGGCAGAAAGGGAGATGGAGAACCATATCATATCTGTGTCAGCAAAAAGTTTGGATGTAGAGGAGGAAGTAGCAAAATACTCCTTCTGACCTGCCCCGGTGCCTACCCACCTGAACCCCTTAGGCGAAGAAGTATAAAAAATAACAAAAGAAAACCCTAACAATTCTATACATATATACATAAAAGTTCTCATCCAAAGGGTTATCAAACTAGATCCCTACTACAGTGCACATACAGCATCCGTATGTAAATGCTACACCTACTAGTATGTCATGTAAGTATGACCATGTGTAAATAAACATACGCTTTTGAGCCTAAACGCTTAAGCTTAATGTATGTGAGAGATGAAAATCTATGAATACCATATATAACAGACTTATTACAAGTAGTAGCATTTCTTATGGAATTTCACACACAACAGGTAAATTGTAGATTTGGCAAAACACTAAAGCCTTATTAAACTCATCGTATACAAGAGCCTGATAGTAGTGAATCTGACAGTATAACAGAAGTTGTGGATGGTTAGGAAGCTGAACAGTATAAGTAGTTGTGGTGTTGTTTGGGGAAAAAGGTATTTCCAATGAACAGACTCTGATAATAGCAGAGCTAATTTAAAACTAAGAGTCTTGTTGTGTTGTTGAGACCCTCCCTCTCTCTGTGTTTACCATTTACCAGATTTCAGCACTACTGATTGAGGTTTAAGTGGTCTTTAAAACCCCTTCATAACTTTTAACTGCCAGCTAAGTTAAATTAAATCATTAAATTTGTTTTACAGCCTTATGTCAGACTCCATGGCCACCCTGCCCCCATTAGCAATTGACACACAAAGCCTTATTTCTTTCTTAGATTTCCAACTCTATATGGAAACTTCTCTAGCTGTAAACTGCAGCCAGTTCAATAAAAACAGAAAGACAGTGTAAGTGTATCCATATGCTGATTATTACAAATGAACAAGATTTGCTATAGATATGATTTTGTTTAGTTAAATATAGTGTAATATCCTGCTACAGTCAGAACTAAACAGCGCTTCCTGACATCTATTATGTTTCTAAGTGAATTGTGTATTTGTTAGTGAAGGTGTTTATGCCTTTACTTTATATGATTTTGCAACATGGGGTCAAGGAGGTTAAACAGACCATCATGGTCCTCATTCAGCGTAACTGGAGTGTCCCAGCAGTTAAAACTGTTTGCAAACCTAAACTATATACAGGGGATCCGAACACAGTAAGCAGGACCTTTTTATTATGTTCATCGCTGTAAGCGCGATTGAAGGAGAACAGACCTAGCGAGCGTACACTTCAAGAGTCCCAGCAAAAGAAGTCCCACTGGAAACCTCGCGACGAAGATGCGTTCCTTGCTTGACACGTGGATCTGCCTTAGAACAGAAGAAAGGATGTTTTAACTGTTTTAAACAGTCTCAAACCTGTTAAACAGACAATGTTGACGCTGAATTAGAGAGCGACGATGTCCCTGAAGCCTCCGGTGAGTGAATTAAGCATATGAGGTGTAAAACTGCTGAAACGCTTGTACTGGAAGATTATGAAGTTATCCAAGATCAGGAACCTTGTTAAATATTTTAAGGAAGATCTCTTTTGCTTCATTTTGGGAGGTCACAGTATATTTAGTTTCATGTTGAGAAAAGATCAGAGTATTTGGGTAACGCATTTGAAATCTGATGTTTCTTTTAATTAGGTCTGAACAAAACGGAGCTAGTTTTTGTCTGTTTTCCTTAATGGAGATGGGTAAATCTTGTGTAAAAGTTAATTTGTGATTGTTCCACAGGAAATTTTTATTTTTTTTTGCTGCCAATAAAATCTGTTGAGCTGTCTGGAAATTCAGTAGTCTTGTGTATATTTGGCGAGGAGCTAAGGCATCTTGTCTTTTATGAAGCGCACGGTGGGCTCTCTCAATTGTGATATTTTTTTTTCCCCCTTCTGGGTGAAGAAGTGATTCAAATATTTGTTTTGTTATAGCAAGTAAGCCTTGACTGTCATAGCTCTCTGGGAGACCTCTTATTAATATATTATTACGTCTGCTTCTAGCTTCTAGATCTGTAAGTTTTGTCTGTAGGTCTAATAAAGAGGCTGTTTTGGCACGCAGATCATCTGATAAGGATTGTAATTGGAACTCATTAGATTGTACTTTTTGCTCAAGTGTGTCTACTCTGTCCACAATTTGATTGATGGATTTACCTATGGTTGAAAGTTGTTCCGAGAAGCTTTGTATGGCAGATTGGATGGGCTGAAGGGCCTGCTTCAACTCATCCATGTGGAAGCTAGAGTCTTCTTTACTGTTTGTATCACTTTTGATAGGCTCCGCATTTTGTTTGTTTGTTCTCTGCCTTTTTGAAAGGACTTCTTTTTCAGGTGAAAAAATTGTTGAGGCTTTGGCTTTTATTGTTTGAGTATCCATTGTAAAAGAGTCATTTGTTGTTTTTGTCTGTTTAGCCATGTGGAGTTAGAGGTGTTTCAAGTAGGAGCAGGCCTCCCTGAGTTACTTGTGGAAATAACACTATGGAAGAGCCAGAGATGATGAAAGTCTATTATGAGTTTTTCCCACTGCGAAGGTGATGCAATTACCGAAGATATAAAGGTAAAGTAGCTCTTTTCGAAGTGTGTAGTATCTTAGAAAAAGTAGTTGAGGTGAGGAGCTCTGTGCATAAGCTGTTCACTAGTCGACCACCATTTTGGAATCCTAATCAAGTCTCTCTCTTATCTGCCCCATTTACCATTCAAGAAGTCCAAGACATCATAAACAACCTTAAAAGAGGCAAATCTCCGGGCCCTGATGGCTTCACTACTAACTTCTACAAAGCCTTTTGCCCAAAAATATCCTCCATCCTATTGAAAGTCTTTAACTGTATCATAAAGGAGGGTATTACTGACATACATTGGAACAACTCAAAAACCATCTTACTATTAAAAAATAAACAAGACAAAGCAGACCCACACAATTACAGACCAATTTCGTTAATAAATGTTGACATTAAGATTCTTGCTGCTATTTTAGCTAATAGATTACAAAAGATACTTCCGTCTTTAATTTCCCCTGACCAAGCTGGTTTTATGAGCAATAGACACACATGGGATAATACCCTAACTTTGGATTCCCTAATACAATTTACCAAAAAAGATAAAAACCCAATATATGCCCTAACTTTGGATGCCTCTAAGGCTTTTGACAGAGTCAATTGGGACTTTTTGTTTGCTACCTTGTCCCATTTCAATATACCTAAATCCTTCTCGGATATGATCAGAACACTTTATACAAAGTCTTACACATACCTTTACATAAACAAACAGAGATCCAAGCCAATATTGATTACTAATGGAACAAGACAGGGTTGCCCACTTTCACCCTTTCTCTTTAACATTTTTATCGAGCCCTTCTTTTTATATATCACGCAGAATACTCATCACAACATCCCTAAAATCCTAAACACACATGTTGCACTATCAGCTTTTGCAGATGATTTAAATCTATACTTCCAGTTTCCCAACTCAGACCTACCCAAAATCTTTGATGCCATCAAGTACTTCTCTACCGCATCAGACTACCTAATTAACAATAAAAAATCACATATTTTCCCAATTAATCCCAACTCCCACAAATCTTTCTATTTCCCTGAGTCCTCTTTCCAAATAACATATAACCTTAAATATCTAGGTATCCATTTTGAACATAACCAAGCTTCCATGCTCCAAAATAATCTACTAAAAACATGGTCCACCATTCAGCAAGATCTACAAAGATGGAAACTTATGAATTTAGCTTTCTTGTCCAAAGTAGCAATAGTGAAAATGAATGTCTTACCCAGACTCTTATATCAATTCAATGCTTCGGATATGGTAGTCTTTAATAACTTCTTTTCCAAAATTGAAAAAGACCTAGCTAGGTTCATCTGGTTCCCGAAGTCAGTTAGGATTTCTTACTCCAAATTAATCTATCCTAAGGAGAAAGGGGGGCTAGGCCTTCCAAACTTTCAACTGTACTACAAGATTATCTGCTCAAACAGAGTCTGGTCTATTTCAAATTTTAACAGCAAAAATCATACCCACTCACCATCCTGGTTAAAAATCTGGCATCACCATATTATTTCTAACAAAATTAATCCTCAGGCTATTCCCTTCCTATCCACTTTTTCTATAAACAACTGTAACCTAGCACATTCCCTGAAACATAAAATCAGGCTTTTCCAAAAACTTATTAAAGACATCAAACTGGAAAATATTCTACCCCTTCTCCAACCACTCCATCATAATCCAAACATCAAAATCAATAATGTAATGTTGGACCTTACTAAATTTCCTCTCATCAAGGATCTCAATGTATGGGACATCCTCAAACATAGGTCGAAATCTCTTCCTGAGCTACGGTTAATTCTTGGAACCAATAACAAATACACAGTTATTCTTCGACAACTAAGAGAAATTATACTTGCACAACATTTCAATCTTTCTCCTAACCCTCAGGAAATTAACAAACTAGTTGAAACTATATCTGTAATATCGAGCACTAAAAAAACAATTTCATCCTCTTACAAACTATTGAATACCTTGCTATACAACTCAAACTGTCTCTTCTCCAACTATTGGAATACCGTTGGTTCTCCTATTACAGAGGACCAAAAAATCTCAGCTATAAAATCTACTTTAGAACTCTCCCTTTTTAAAAAACTCTTATACACCCAACTGATGCTAAACAATAATTCCTACTACACTCCTGTAATACTTAATAAATTTAACCCCAACTCATCCCCCTCGTGTACTTGTTGTCCCCATCCGAGAGCGGATCTACTACACATTATGTGGTATTGCAACCACTCTTACAAACTCTGGTGCTCTCTAAAAGTTCGTTTACAAAAAATGGGTTACTACACCTCCACCCTTTCATGGGAAACAGCCATTCTCCATATTCCTACCTCCAAATTATCTAAACTACAACTCCACATGTTAATTATTCTCTGTTCACTTATTAAACTATACATCACTAAAAATTGGTTAGATCGCACCAAACTTAGTTGGAAAGGTTTCAAAGAGATGGCTTACAAACACATTTCAGCTCATAAATTCATTATAAAAGGCCCCAAAAAGAGAGCTTATTTTGGTAAACTATGGAAGAAACTTATAGATTTGATTCTTACTGAATAACTTCCCATTCATACTTTGAGTATAACAGGTATCCCTATCCCTGTTAATTTATCGGAGAACCACTGTTAACCCAATTAACATTATATTTTTGCAATACCACTGCAGAGGAAGTGTAGCACATTTTGTTGTAAATATTGTATATAATTGTTTTTGGTTAAATTGTTTACAATGCTCTCATCGTGCTGTTCCTTTCCTTCTCATATGTATCACTGCTAAACTATGTGGTAACTCATAATATTCTGTAATTATTCATCGTTGCATTTTAATGGGCATAACTGTAATGTATTTCCTTTCTCAGTATGCATTGTATCATATTTTGAAAAATAAAAGAAATATTTGAAAAAAAAAAACAAGTACAAGTCTTACAACTAAAAGTGCCTATTCTCCTTTCTTGACATCTTTTAAACAAGGGGTTCAAATCTTTACAACAGTTTACTTTTCAGATTCCTAATATTCCGATAAGAAAAACATGGTTTCTCGTCTAAAATATTTCAAAGTTCAGGTGAGGCCATCAAGATTACCCAGTTTTTCTCTATAACCTTTTTAACCACTTGTGTTCTCACATTATAAGTTGTGACACAGCTAACCTTATCCTTATTGAGGACAGGTCTTCTCAACTGACTTATCTGTTGTTGAGCAATATTAAAAATTGTCCTCAAAGATGTGGTCATATTGCCTTTTATTTCTTCACTAATCTTCAGGCTTTGCCCTTCATCATTCCCACTATCCAAAAAATATACTTTCATATCTTCTAGCTGTTCAAGGAATGCATGTTCTTCTGTATTTAACCTACTAGGTCTACCAAATTGTGCCCTCATTATTCCATTAAATACATGGGAGGCGTGCATACTATGTCTGTCTATGTATCTCCTAGCATGTACTTCCATCTTCTGTATACTAGTCTCTATGTTACAATCTTTTACCACTATGTGTACATCTAGGAATACAATATTACTCATAGAGGATTCTGCTTTAAACCTTAAAAATTCAATCGTACTATTCAAATAGTCTACATAACTATTTAGTTCTTCATTTGTACCTTTCCAAATAATAAAGCAATCGTTCACAAAACGCTGACACAAACTTTTTTGTTAAAGACATTCAAATCACTACATACATACTTACTCTCCCATCGGTGTAATACAAGGTAACAGAGACTGAACACAGAAGGCATTATAAGAGCGCTAGGAACACAGGATGACAGCAACCTCTATTTTGATCATCACACTGCCACTGTGGTCAGAAAGTCCTTCTAGGTAGCACATCTCATTACTAAGGGTTTTGCATCCAGGAAAAAAGAGGTCATTGGCTCCCACTACTCCTCCTTCATTAGGCCAATCAACGAGCACAATGCCCCATTTGGCATGTACCTTACTAGACACCTGCAACAACTAGAGAGGCCACAAAAGTACCTCACAAAGAGGATACGAGGCCTAAAACACTTGTCCTATATGGAAAGACTCAAAAAAACTCCAACTATTCTCTGTCTTATATCACCTACTTAGAGGCGATCTCTGCTTGACTTACAAAGCCATGTCTGACCCAGCTCTGTTAGAAATGCTACATCTAAAGCTATCCCAATTCCTCCACACCACATGCTCCAGAGACCTCAACCTCATAACCACAATCAACAGAATGTACTGAAGGGACAGGTTCATAACCCAGAGACTGCCCATGTTATGGAATAGACTTCCCATACATGTCAAGCAGAGCACCTCGCTGACCCTCCTCAAGAGAAATCTTGATGAGTGGATGGGAAATAGAAAATTCACCCTGGGGATAACTCCAGTGGCTCTACTCGACAGAGGCACTGGGAACTAAGGTTGTGTGGCACGATGCCAGGGTAATCGTATGGCTAGGCTTGTAAGGGCCCCAGGGCCATTAACCTAGTACACAACTATGAACTTAAAACCCATACTTTTTCCTTGATAATTTTTAATCAAACTTCTTACAATTTTTTTTCATGCAAGTATACAAATACCACTTTCATTTCCTCTCTGTTTTTAGCCACTAGTACTACTATATTACATTTACTTTTTCCATTTCTTCATTAATCCCTTTTACTACACAACTCATGACTATTACAAACAAAAAGCTACAATTCGGACATCCTTGTTTTAAACCTCTGTTCATCTCACTTTCTTCAGTTAACCAACCATTTACTAGAATCCTGACTTTAGTACTTTAATATATTGACTTGCATACTTTTTTTTTACTTATGTACTACAATTATATTATTCCACCACCGGCCATAAAATTTCGTGCTCTACTGAATCAAATGCTTTATTTATATCAGTCACCATTAATTTTACTTATTTTTGTTGTTTCTTAATATTATCCACCATTTCCCTAATTATCATTAATAATTTTTGGCTTCCTTTTCCTTTGAAACCATAAATGCCTTCTTCCATTACATAATGCAATTCATGTTCTAATCTTTTTTGATAAATAGCTTATAATCACTATTATTCAACATTATTGGCCTGGCCTCCCAACTTTTAATTTCATTATTCTCCTTTCCTTTCCATATAAATATCATAACCTCTCTACTTATTTCTACATAATAAATATCATTATTTATCATTATTTAACCATTCATTAAATACTTCTATCAAAATTTCTTTCTGACGATGCACTAAATTCTTTTACACAAGATCTCCACTGCTACTTCCTTTATTACCTTTTCTAAATTCATCGCTGTAATTTGTTTTTCCAATTCTTTATTCATTTCTAATGCAAAATGATTTACACTCCTATTATTTTTTTCTTTTGTTTCTTTTTTTTTTTACAATCTCTTCAACATACTTCACTACAATGCTCTCTTTCAACTTCTCCATCTTCACCTTCATCTAAAATCACAAGAAAAATATATAATTACTAAGGTGTCTAGACAGCCCATAATGGAGTTAGAGTTCCTGGTTACCTCAGAATGACTCTGCTGGTGCTTCTCACCTTCAGCCAATAATATTCTGCAACCCTTCCCAACAGCTCTGGTTGTTTTCTAAAAATCTGCAAGCTTTCCCACCAGCTCTGCTTATTTTCTAAAATCAAAAAAGTACAACTCAGGTAAGTTAAAATCTTTACTGTGTAATACCTTAAACCACCTGTAGTAGGGGACAATGGGATATATACAAATGACTACTTAAGGACATACCAGTTTTATAGCTACATAGGTTCATAAGTTCATACTAGGCTATCTGCCCTACGGCATTTATAAGCCTAGCCAGAATGTGTTTGGCTTTCGCCACCCATTTTAAATTTATTTTGCTATGCCCTTTTTTGAGGTTAGTATACTGTGCCTCTGTCTAACAGTGACACAGAAGTGATACCCGGGGTAAACCTACGATCTCCCATCCACTCATCAAGATTCTTCTTGAAGAGAGTCAATGAGGGACTCTGCCTAACCTGGACTGGGATTTTATTCCAGAGTGAAGGGAGCCTCTGGGTTATGAATCTGTCCCTCCAGCATGTCCTATTTATTTCAGTGCTGAGGTTCCAGTCTCTCGAGCGCGTAGCTTGATGGGATTTGGATTTTCTGAGGTGCAGCATGTCCATTAATTCCAGGTTGGACATGGCTTTATACGTCAGGCACAGATCGCCTCTGAACAGGCGGTATGCCACTGAGTAGAGCTGGAGTTTCTTTAACTGGGCAGCATATGGCATCTGTTTGAGCCCTTTGATCCTCTTGGTGAGGTACTTTTGGGGTCTTTCCAGTTGCTGCAGGTGTCTGGTAAGGTACATCCCAAAAGGGGCATTGTACTTAATTATGGGCCTGATGAGGGATGAGTAAAGAGGCACGATGACCTCCCCTGATCTAGATGTGAATCCCTTCATGATTAGGTGGGCTATATAAAATGTTTTTCTAACCACTTTGGCCACGTGGTTGTCAAATGAGAGATTGCTATCAACTTGGGTCCCCAGGTCCCTAATTACTTCTTCTGTACTTAATGGATTACCACCTATGTGGTAATTTGTGGGCACTTTGTTTTTGCCAAAGGGGATGACTATACACTTTTTGGCATTTAGCTTGAGGTCATGGCTCTGGCACCAGTTGTCTGTTTCTATGAGGCCCTTTTGGAGGATGCTTGTGTCGGCTGGAGAGTCGATTATGGCGCCCAGTTTGCAGTCATCTGCGAACTTGGTCAGCCTCAGTCCTTCAGTGTTGGCCTGTACCTCCAAGAAATATATACCGAACAAGAGAGGTCCCAGGACTGAGCCTTGTGGGACACCACTTGTAACGGGTTTGGAGTCTGACATGGCTCCAGCAATTCTAACCATGTGGGTTCTGTCCTTGAGCCACTTTGCAATCCATCTAGTGACATAGGGGTTTATATTTAAGCTGGTGGGCTTATCTATAATGCCCGAGTGGGGTATTGTATTGAAGGCTTTTGCGAGGTCCAGGTAGGCTGTGTGGACCACCTTCCCCTCGTCAATGGCCTTGGTGACTGTTTCAAAGAAATCAACCAGGTTTAAGAGGCAGGATCTGCCCTTAACAAAGCCGAACTGGGTAGGATCCAGTGTCTGTAGGTCCCCAATATCTTTATTTATGAAGTCCATGATGATCCTTTCCATAGCTTTGCAGACCAAGCTAGTCAGGCTTATGGGGCGATAGTTTCCAGGATCCGTTGAGGCACCACCTTTATGGAGAGGGACCACTGTTGCTGCACGCCACTCTTTGGGCACATATCCTGTAGTAAGGCTGAGATTGAACAGTAGTTTTATGTTTGGGTTTTGCTCTTCTTGAAGTTCATGTAGGACGCAGCCCAGGACACCGTCTGGTCCCATTGTTGCTGTGTTTTTTGCTTTGGAGAGGGCGGCTCTTACCTGAGCATCTGAGATGTCAGGGGGGCAGCACTCTGCTGGGATAGATATTTGCCCTTTTGGTGGGGAGGGGGGAGAGAAGTTTGCGCTGAATCTGTCAGCTAGGATGTTGGCAATGTCTGTGGGTTCAGTGTATTTTTTGTCATTTTGGACTAATTCTGAGCATATCTGGGAATTACCACCCAGGTTCCTAACATAACTAAAGAAAGCCGTGTGATTATCCTTAGTGTCCTGTGCAATTTTTCTCTCGAAGCTGGCCTTAGACAATTTTATGAGTGCCCGTAGTTTTTTGCTAATACTGATCAGTGATGCCTTCCCTTTTTGGGATTTTGCTCTATCATTTAGTAGCTTCCTCCTTCTATTGTATACTTTGTTTATGGCTGGGGTCCACCAGACAGGACGTCTGCCTTTGGAGGATTGGGTCTTGGTTTTATTTGGGATCGATGATCCATGCATTCCTGAAGGTGTTCAAAGAATGCGTTTATAAAGGATTCTGCGGTCTGGGCGTATTTTCCACAGGCCCGGGGCTTTGAAGAATTCCACCTCGGTTTTGAGGAGTGTGAAATTTGCTTTAGAGAAGGTTTTCACTGTGGTTTTCTGGGCAGGGGTGGGGTCGGGATGTGAATATCCAGTAAGATTAGTTTATGGTCTGATCTTACCAGTGAGGGATACACTTCTGGTCTGGAGCATAGAGTCCCCATGTTGGTGATGATCAGGTCCAGTATGTTTTCCCTCTTGTGGGAGTGGTAACAAGTTGTTCCATAGCATTTGAGTTTATAAATTCTAGGAACCTTTGGGCTAGGGTGTTGGAGCTAGAGTAATGCTCCCAGTCTATGTTTGGGTAGTTGAAGTCGCCCAATATAATGGTATTTGGAGAGACCTTCATATTTTCCAGTGTTCTCAGGAAGGCCGAGTGGGGTTCCTGGGTTTGGGAGGGTGGTCTGTAGCAGGCTATAAACTGGAAGGAAGTTTTACCCACTGTTAGTTGCACATGAATAGTCTCTGATGCTTCGTGCTTTGCCACCAACCTGGAGGTGTGGGTATCTTTGATGAATATCGATACTCTCCCTCCTTTTGTGGTTCGGTCCAAGTTTTGGGGCCAAAAAGCATGGTATGAGGTATAACCTGGTAGTGCTGGGGTGCTCTCTGGAGCCCTGAACCAGGTTTCTGTTACTGCACAGATTTCGATGTTCTCCATGATAAGGAGAGTTTCGAGTGTGTGCATCTTGAGGTTTAGACTTCTGGCGTTGAGTAGCATTACTCTTAGTTTCTTATCCCTTGTGATACCTATGGAGGTGGGTTTGTCTTTTGAGCCTTGCCTAAAAAAAGGCACTATGGGGGTAGCAAGAGCCTTTGCCAATATCCGAAAGCCCAGGGGTGACAGGTGCAAGCCGTCCCTAGCTAAGCATCGTGGCTTGTCGAGCATATCATCCCAAGCTGACAGGCATTGGATCCCCTTTGAATGACACCAGTACTTAAGCCAATTGTTGAAATTGATCATCTTGTCTTCATATTGTGGCATCATTCTTGGTGAGGGTAAGATGCTACTCAAGGTCAGGGTCATACCGGCCTGGGCTACATGCTCAGAGAGCTCCTTTATGTCTCTTTTCATGTAGTCCAGGGAGGTACGTCTCAGGTCATTCACACCAGCATGGACAATGACGGAGTCATATTTGTACTTGCCTTGGAGTGACCTGAGTGCTTGTGTTATGTGGCGGATCCTAGCGCCCGACAGGCTGCTCACCATGACCCTCTCCTTGTTCAGCCTGGTGAGGGGAACGTCAGTGTGCCTGACGATAGAGTCACCTATTACAAGTGTATCAGGTGTGTTGTTTAGTCTTAAGGGCTGTGACTGTTCGGCACACTGGCTTTGTGAGATATGTGTTGCACGTGTTTTGTTTTGGGGTAGCGGTTGCTTGGGTGTCTGCTTTGGAGGTCTCTGCTGCTTAGGCAGATCTTTACTTAGAGCCTCTGAGTATGTTTTTGTGTGATTATGTGTTTGGTTTGCCGTCGTGGTAGGTCTATGTGAGACTGGAATTGTAGTGAGTGTAGTTTCCTTCTCCTCCTGACTGGTTATGCCAGTACTGAGTTGAGAGAGCTTAGCCTCCAGTTTGGCTATATGGTTGCATCTCTCACATGTGTTGGAATTTGTTGGGAGGAGGAGAGGGTTGTCTGTGTACATGAGGCAGTTGTAACATTGCCTCAAGATTCCCAGATTCACCAGCTGGACCGGAGAGGAGATTGACAACTGACTTTTGGACATGCTAGAATAATATTGGGAATTCCTTAATAATTGAAAACCAGGGCCAGTGGGGAGTGAGGGTGTAGAGCTTTTAATTTTTAGTGCTGACTTATATAATTGCTTTAGTGAGCAAGTGCCAGGTAACTTAAGTGCAATGTGTTACAGGTAACTTAAATGCAGAAACGACAAACAGTAACTTTCTTTCAAGTGAAACAAGGAAATAAGTACAGTAAGCAATGCAGATATCACTAGTGATCCACAGAAGCTGAGAAGCCGTATTAGGTGGAATTAGCGTTCCAGGGAAATAACAAGCAAACAAACAACAAGCATATAAACAAAGCTAGATTCAGCAGGCCTGGATCTAGTCTAAGCTACAGCAAACAAGGTGTACCAATTTCACTAAGATACAGTTCAAATATTCAGGCACTATAAACCTTTAACCAGAAATTCCCAGCTCAGAAGGGCAGAGTCCAGCCTCTTCTCCCACAAGAGTGCAGACCACAAACCTTCTTTATGTAAAATAACTGGCCTGAAGCCCAAGTGCT
Source organism: Protopterus annectens (assembly GCF_019279795.1). Lineage (NCBI taxonomy): Eukaryota > Metazoa > Chordata > Ceratodontiformes > Protopteridae > Protopterus > Protopterus annectens. Next base: position 96,621,912 of record NC_056731.1, on the reverse strand, counting down.
TAAACCAGAACTAATACACTTTAAGAATAACAGACACTGGGCTCTCAATCAGCAGTTCCCAACTTAGAAGGATGAAAGCTACCTGTCCTGCCACCACAGTGCATGCCACAAACCTTCCTAATGTAAAACAACTGGTCTGAAGTCCAAGTGCTTAATCCAAAAGACTTAGAATGATAGCTACACTTTAATCAAGTTACTACCAAGCAGTAATAAATACAACTGAATACTTTAGAGAATGCCTGGATTAGTGCTCAAGTTACACAAACAAAGCTAGATCCAGCAGGCCCGAATCCAGTCTATGCCACAGCAAACAAGGCGCACCAACTTCAGTAAGAAGCAGTTCAGATATGCATGCACTATAAGCCTTTAATCAGAAATTCCCAGCTCAGAAGGGCAGAGTCCAGCCTCTCCTCCCACAAGAGTGCAGACCACGAACCCTCTTAATGTAAAATAACTGGCCTGAAAGCCCAAGTGCTTAAACCAGAATTAATACACTTTTAGAATAACAGACACTGAGCCCTCAATCAGCAGTTCCCAACCTAGAAGGATGTAAGCTACCTGTTCTGCCACTACAGTGCAGACCACAAACCCTCTCAGTGCAAAACAACTGGTCCGAAGCCCAAGTGTTTAAACCAAAAGGCTTAGAATGAGTTACACCAAGCAGTAATAAATACAACTGAGTACTTTTACGATGATGCAAAAGTAAAATAAAGTAGGTAGAAACACAAGTACAGTAAAAGCAGATGACATTTTTTTTTTCTGAACTAGTGCTGAGATCAAAGAAACAGATTTGAGTGCTGAAACTAGAAAACTGGCTAGTTATAAGAAAACAAAACTAAGCTAGAAGGCTTCCCTCCAACACAGAAGGGCTTGGAGGCTCAGAAGCCTACAAATAGTCTATACCACTTAACAAGAAAGGCAGGAAACAAGCTTAAATTTTTTTTTCTGTTTCCCAGATGCTCTCTTTGTACACAGTAGGAGTGCCTGAAATCAGAATATGATCTCACTGCACTCAGTTGAGTGAGCAAATGAGATGGGCCCAGAAGGAGTATCCAAACACAAATTTACAAGAGGGGCGGGCAGTTTCAAGGCCACTAAGATTAACACCAAAACAAAAACAGGGAGGGTGGGTGCGACTAACTGAAGAGCAGAGTCAAAACTTCCAGTTCAGTTAATATTCCTGCAACACAGTTAAAATCAATTATTTTTTTGAAAAATAAAGGTGCAGATAAAGGTACTTAAATTCTCTTATACGTCCAGTTGAATACAGCAAGTGCTTAGCCGGCCAAAGCTGAGGTTTTTAAGCAGAAAATATTTCACACTGTACCACTTAAATAGGCAAGGACAGGAAATCAAAGAATGTGGCTACCCCCAAACCTGTAATTACTAGCAAATAACAAAATTCAGCAAACACAGACTAACTTCCAGTTCAGTTAATATTCCTGCAACACAGTTGAAATCAATTTAAATACTGTATTTTTTGAAAAAAAAGGTGCAGATAAAGGTACTTAAATTCTCTTATACGTCCAGTTGAATACAGCAAGTTCTGAGCCGGCCAAAGCTATGGTTTCTGAATGGCCATGGCTTTTTATTGTTTTAAGTATCTGTGGTCCATTCAAAGCAATTAAGTCAAACCCTAGTAGCTGCAGACACGCCTTGTTTCACTGTTGTTCTGAGCTCATCAGTACAGCATAAGTAGATTATTTGGCCATACTTTGCAAATACAAGAGCTTAAAACAAGCCTGATGTCCACATTAAAGAGAGTGCACAATATCCCAAACAACAAGTGTGAAGCACAAAGTGCTGCCTTGTTTTAGCAACAGAAGTGCCTCAAAGAGGAATAGGCACCATACTATCCTAAACTCATGGTAGGTAACTGAGATATGCTCGGCGGCCATGGGATGTGCTTGGGAGCTACCCATAGATGACGAATTTTTAACCAATACCACCTCCTAGTACATGTCAGATGGTGAGAGGGTTGTCTGCACCGGCAATAATAGCACTGCTTCATCCAGCTTGGTTCTATAGAAATAAAGCCATAATTATGGCCAGGATGATATGAATTTGATTAGTGGCTTGGGTGTCAGCAGGGCAGAGATGCATGCCCATTCAAGGGGGGGGGCTAGTGGAGGGTGGGGGGGGGGCAATGCATGGAATGACTGTCAGGCCTAACGCATGGGAGGATCGGTGAGGAGTAGTAGCTTTAAGGCCACAGTGAAAAGGTTCTCCTCTGAACACAGCACACCTCCCAATCCAGCAGCCCAAGATGAAATCAGCATGGTCAAGTTAGGGCTTTGTAAAAAAGATGTCTGATGCATAAAAGCATACATGACACTGCCAGCTTCAGCTCTGTTCCACCTCCACTTTTCATTCTATCTGTGATGGCCTCTGCTTGGAGGATACTAGTCAAATAGCCATGACTTTCCCTAAGTCAGGGCTGTCCCACCTAGGGGTAGTACTAGGTGTGGAAGAAGGCAGCAACAGGAGTGAGACCCAGCAAAACACAATCAAATAGTTGGGGCATGCAAAGAGACCAAAAAAAAAAATGTGTGGCACTGCTTTACATTATGCTTCTCTTCAGGACAGCAGAGGCAGTTCTTGTACAGGTCTGGACTAGTAAGACGGCAGCCACTGTGGCACTCTGCAGGTTTGGACCTAGGCATCAAATGCTGCAGCTTTTCACCAGTTAGTGTTAGGACTGAGACCTATCATGTTATGTTCACCAATCCACTTTCTCCTAATTTTCTACATGGGGTCGGGGTGTCATGTCAACTTGCACCAACTCTCTATTCAGTGTTACTCTCCTGCCTTGTTCAACGCTTGTGCCTGATTGTCGCAGGCCCTCTCATACAATTCATCCACTTCTTTGCTGGACGCCCTTGTTTCCTCTTGCCTTCTTCCTGTCTGTCCCAAATCTTTTTCACTGATTGTCTTCTGTTTTTCTGCACATGTGCTCAACCCACTGTAATCTGTTTTCTTTGACCCTTTCTGCAAATGGAGCTACTCTGGCTTCTGCTCTTAGACCACATGACTGTTAGAAAGGTGCAGGGCTCAAGGGCTAGGTCCTCTTATGTAGGTGCGTAACATGTTATGGCATGTACCAGCAATGAATACGGGAACTTTCAAGAAAAACTCCAAGCTAACTGGTGAAGAGGATGAACAACAGCATAAAACTTCAAGGATGGTCCCAATTTGAGCGTGCTAGTTCAGTTCTGTTTGGGAATGGGGAAGAGAGCAACGACATTATACGAATGTCAACATATGACTTTATGAACCTAAGTCTCTCTAACGGGCAAGTCTTTTGAGAGAGAGATATGGGGTGGGTTCCTCATCCTACTCAGTTTCAGAAACAAAGCTCTGTATCATCAGATTCACCCTCAAAGGAAGACTCTGAAGGGCAGAGAGGCACTCATCTAAAACAGCACAGCCTCTTCTCAAGTGATATAAAATGCATCGAGTGAAAGGTGTCTGGCAGACACTGTTGGTCAAACACTGCGTACCAGTGAAAGGGCTGCACAGGGCCTTATGCTGGTGTCAAACTATGCTCCACAAGGGTGCTCTCCAACAACGAAGAGGAAATATCCCATCAGACCTTAAACAATATATATACACATCCAGTGTTACGAATGCATCACCAGACCTATGAGGGATGGATGTCTCCTTTAAACCAGCTGAAAGACCTTTCTCTAACTGGCAGGTGGTGAAAACAGAATACCTCCCACGACAAAGTCTTACCACCAAAACTTACTTGCTGGATTCAAAGCCTCATTCTGCATAAGAATGTCAGCTGTAGTGGACCTTGGAACTTGCTTACAAACATGGGTGCGCAGAGGGCACCTCTCCTGCTCCATTCAGTAACATCAGACAGTGATAGGTGCAATCCTGATCTATCGCTACTTGAGAGACAGAACAAACAATGTGAGGGAATAAAAGTCTCTAACCTTTGTCTAGTCAGAAAATCCTTTAATGTCTGTGTTCACTTTGACAGCACAGGATCATGCAAGGGGACCCTTCTGACAATTTGTATACTGGTTACCCTCCAAATCACCATCTTGTTTGACTTACCGCAGAACACTAGCTTCTCAAGCCTCTTCAGTCAAGATGCACTGCAACACTCTTCTACATTGTGTACTTTCCATCAAAGCAGTGCAGAGTGGCCCTTAGCTAGTGAACTTGCAACTGTGGGAACACTTTGAAAGCCTAAGCTTTTTAGACACTGAACGTGTGGACTTTCTAATAGCACATGTTGAGATTCAAATCAAAACTGTATTATTGGCAGGAAAGAACTGGAAGATCAAAATGGCGTGTGTTTACCTTTCTAGCTCAGCATGTGCCATCATGACATGCAGCTGGACAGGTGTGCTTGCCTACCCCAAACAAAGTTATCACAAAACTCTAGAACTGTGATGAGGTGGGGATACCTAAAGGAAAACCTCAGCAGTTATCCCCACTGCAAAGGACTTTCAAAGACCAATATGAAGACACCCACTACGGAATTTCAGGGTGTTCTATTTTCTGTTCTGATAACTAAAAAAAAATTCTGCACAAGTGTGAGGATAGTGCGCTTGCTAAAGAACTGTTTTCTAGTGCTGATCTTAAACAGCAAACTCAGTCAAAACCAATAAGCTGATATTCACACAAGATCTCTTGTTACTTTTGATGTGAAAAAGGAAGCTGGCTCGTGCTGCAAAAATTTTCACCAAGTCCTCCAAAGGCCAACAAAAACATCTGTTTATAATGGTCAGAAAAATGTGGCACATTATAAGTCTATAAAATTCCTGGTATCTCTTGAACAGACAGTTTGAATATTTACATAATGGGTACTAAGCAATATTTTTTAATTTGTACAAGACATACATTTTTGAAAGTCATATCAACTACTTCAACAGAAAATAAAACAGATTCATACTCACAGATATTAATTTCCTTGTAACTTTAACACCGTAAGTGGCAGAACTTCCAGTATGTGCAGGATTCAAAGGTTTCTATAAAGAGTATACACAGAAAATGTGTTATCAATATTTAAAATGTTTATTGCCTTTTTACAATTCAAGAGCAACTTCAAATGATAAAGCTTTGATCCTAATGGAAACAAAACAAAAACACTAACATTCTGTTGAAATCATACAGAGTCTGTCTATTGCTGAAGCTGAGTACATACATAATAAGGCAGGCTCTGTATTACAGCCAGTAAGTCCTGACTGCAGCTCCAGTAACACTAGTTTAATTAGGAAGTTAGGATTCAACTGAAACTTAGTGAGGATGGATTGCAGTAAATGTCAATGCTGGCTCACCCATTCAGGGGTGGGGGTACTGTAGCAGCATAGTCCTGCTGCATAAATGCTACCATTCAGGGAAGCATGTTTGTTTGATCGAACAATGTATGACTTGCTTTGGCAAAGTGCTTGTTGGCCATCAGTTGGAGAGGAGAATAGCGTAACAGGAATATCCAAAAGCACACAGAAGATGGTGCCACACTAGGACACTCATGAATTCTATACCAGTCAATCAAGGTTTAGATTTTCAGCCATGTGGCCTGATACTGAGGGAGGAGGGTCTTACAATTACTAAGGAGATTTTGGGCTCAAATATATTACTAAGGTATTGAAAAAGAAACATTTCACAGGGGATCTCTCTGATTTGTGAAGATAAATTACATGACTAATACAAAAATTGTATAGTTTGCTTACTGCTGCAGAGGCAAGGCATCAGTCTGCATAGCCTTTCTAAACACTGGACTTAATCTTATCCAGGAGGCTGAGAATCCTTTCTCAGCCAGAGGAACTGGCACTGTTGACTGATTTAGTTGCTATGGTTGTCATGGTTGAGATAAATTCTCAAAAGAAAGGATATGATGCTATTATATAGCACCACCTGGAGTCTAGTAGACACACATCACACAACTGCTGTAATTAAAAATAAAAAATAAATAAATAAAAATTTGTGACTTAAAGATAAACTGAAATTGTTGAAAATCTTCACCTTGAGTGGAAGAATAAACCTTTTTCCTCCAGTGATCAACCATTTGGGACTCATCCATGAGGAAAAACAGTGATGTGTACAAGTGTTTTTGGCACTGCTGAGCTTGCCTTCATGTTAGTAATTTGGAAAGGCAACAACAGTTTGAAAAGTGTCATGTAAGACTAAGGATTGTCAGACAGGGAATTAGCCACTCATCAGGCAATACAGACAGCATGATGACAAAAAGCCCCACACTGTATCATTCCAGTTACTTGTCTAATGATAACAGTGGGATCAAGTACAAATGCATACAGCTGTAAGGTAGAAAGAGAAATACAACTGCTTAAGGGCATATCATACAGTGCAACCACTAAGTCACCAACATGTAGCATATAGCACGTATAGTAGGACATGCATCGTATAGCACGTATAGTAGGAAATGCATGAGAATAGCACAAAATAAAATATGAAATTAAAGGAATGCATGAGTGTGCCGCATACCTCTCAACTGTCCAGATGTTTGCAGAATGCCCAGATTTTCATCTGATATTTTTGGTCTGTTCCTCATAAAATTTGCGTTTTTCCTCCAAATCAATGAAGATGAAAGTCACTAAATAATGACCTATATTTGAGCTCAGACTTCTTATCCTTCAGAAAATGCAGAATAATGCAAACTGTGTTAGTTGAGCAGCTTTCTGAGTTTATATGAGCAATGTAGACTACAAAACCAAAGGAACCGAAGCCTGTCTACTCATGTTTGAACCCTGTATCACACATATGCCTTTTTATAGAGCTATTAGCAGTTAAGAAAACCATCACACTTGGCTAGTATTCAGAGATCAATTTGAACATGAAAAAAGAAACAAGACTGTTTCTACTAATGTTTGAAACTTGCATCTTTCACATGCTTTCTACAGAAGCTAGGGCATTTGTGTCATAAAATCATTGCACTTAGCTAGCATTTAGAAATCGGCACAAAATAAAATATGAAATGAAATTAACTAAAAACTCTTGTTTACCAATGTTTTAACTTTGCACTGCTCAAATGCTTTCCTGCAGGGTATTAGCAAGTCAAGTCATAACACTGCTGAAAAGCTAGTTTCTCTGAGGATAAAAAGGACAGTTGAAACTAATGAATGACTCAGTGAGAGCTGTTGTGAGTACAACTGCAATTTGAGAAGGAATCTGCCTAACACCTCTGAAGCTTCCTGTAAGTACCCTCCCCCAACCCCTGCAGCCATAGTTGGGACATGCCCAGAAAGACAGACTGAAAATGTAAACAAAGACCAGAATCAAAACAAAAAAATCCCTGGGATTGTCCCTTTAAGATGCAAGACATACCTTTCCAGTGCTACATATTAGCTGTTCTCCACAGAGAGGAAATAACGTTATCAGATGCCTTCTGAGCTGCTTCTCAGGTCCTGAACAGTTTGTAGTGTACAAAAGATTGCCCTAGGAAGATGTGTACAAAGTTCTATATTTTCTTATAAAGCAGATGGGACCAGATAACTTGCTCATGCAGTGGCAGGCTATCTGTGTGGCCAGTGAACCCAGGCCAAAGGAAGGGCTATTCAGGTGAGGGAGGGAGTAAAAATCAGGCATTTTTCAGGCTCTCCTGGCTGAAATATGTGACTAGTCATGGTTGCCATGACACCTGGTAAACAAAGGACCTTGCAAGACATAGCAACCACGTAGCAGAGATGAAGGGAGAGAAACGATCACTCATGCACAGTGTGTGGAAGTGTTAGCTGTGCAAAACTGATGCTGATGCATGGTGCTCCTTTTATAGAGGGATCTTAACCGACCACCAAAGAATGACAGTTCCAGAACCCTGTGCATTCTACTCATAATGCAAACGTGCTGCCTACTGCATGCATAACAGACAGAAGGTTCTACCATTCAAGAAGTGAGAAGTTTGGATGCCAGCCTGACAAAGTAAAACATCTACAATCACAGGTAAGAAACAATATCAGTATTCTAGGTGAAAGGAGGGGGTAGTAGTAAGCTGAATGATCTCAGACACTAAGTAGTGTAAAGAGAAACATAAAAATAAAGTAGATGGAAACTTGTCTTTAGTCAAGTTTGAGAAACCCAACAATCTCTTGAAATGGTCAAAAAAAGAAGTTATGTACTCACCATAACGTTCCATCTGAGTAGCATAGCCGGCCTTAGGCATAGGCCAACTAGGCGGCTGCCTAGGGCACCAGTCTAGTAGGGGTACTTTTCCAGTATTTATTTGGTGTAGGTAGACCAGGATGGGGGCACCGGGTGGTAGGGGGTGCCATGGAACCCTTTTGCCTAGGGCACCAGTTGATCTAAGGCCGCTCCTGCTGAGGAGTTATACTTCATTTTTCTGCAACCTGTGGGGTATACGGATTCGTATCGGATCCGAGCCGGCAACTTTTTTTCTAGCATCTGCTCCAAGCTCCTCCCCTTACCCATAATGCCCTACATCTCCTATCTTCCCTCAGATCGAGTTTGCTGCAATTAAAAACATAAGCAACTCAACCCAATAAACCAATCCTAAAAAGACAGGACAAGGTCTGGGGGACAGAGGGAGGGAATGTTGCAGAAAAATGAAGTATAACTACTCAGATGGAACATTATGGTGAGTACATAACTTCTTTATCTTAAGTAGTTAACTTCATTTTATCTGCAACCTGTGGGACAGAGTCCCCAGCTACTCCAATCCTGGGAGGCTCTTATGGAAGGATATTCCTGAGCACCGCAGAGCCAAAGGATGCTCTAACCCCTCAAAATCAGATCTAATTTGTAATGGGAAATGAAGGTATGTGAATTGGCCCAGGTCGCTGCTGCACAAACATCATCCAAAGGCACCCTAGACCAAAAAGCAGCAGAAGTCACCATGGACCTGGTAGAGTGAGCCTTAACAATACCAGGAGGAGACAAACCTTTTCCTTTGTAGGCATGTGAAATACAAAGAGTGATCCATCTGGCCAAAGAAACTTTAGAAATAGCTTTTCCCATAAATGCTTTGGAAAAGGAAACAAACAATTGGTCAGTCTTGCGGAAAGACTTCGTTCTATGAAGGTAAAAACGAACCTGCCTATGAACATCTAACAAATGGAGTTTGTATTCGCCTTTATTTTGGAAGTTAGGAATGAAAACGCGCAGATTATTGGACTGGTTTATGTTTGCTTCAGATGCCACTTTAGGTAAGAAGGAAGGGTTAGTACAGAGTGAGACCCTATCCTTATAGAAGACATTATACGGAGGCATGGCAGACAGAGCTTGAAGCTCAGAAACCCTCGTAGCAGATGTAATGGCGACTAGGAAAGCGGTCTTCCAGGACAAAAATTTCAAATCCACCGAAGCTGCAGGTTTGAACGGAGGAACCAGCAATGCCTGTAAAACAAAAGTAAGGTTCCAAGGAGGCACTGAATCCTTGACAGGCGGCTGTAGCAGAAAAGTACCTTTAAGAAAAGCCTTACACAGCCAAGAAGAGACTAAGGCCATGTTGTCTTCACCAACGTGAAAACTGGAAATGGCTGCCAATTGTACTTTCACTGTGGAGGAACTAGCTCCTTGCTGAAAGATACTAGACAGGAAGTCCAACACCGCTGGGACAGGGGCTGCAAAGGGATCTATTTTTCTCTGTGAAGCCCAAATGGAAAAGCGCTTCCATTTACTGCAATAAAGTTTCCTAGTGGAGTCTTTAAGAGAAGCCACAAGAATGGATTTTACCGGGGATGAAAGACCGGGAGTCCTGGCAATTAACAGAACTGGAGCAACCAAGCTGTCAGCTTGAGGCTGCCCAGATCGGGCAGACGTGCCCCCGACGGATGGGAAATTAGATCTGAGCAGGGATCCAGAACCCACGGGGGAGCTACGAGATGAGACCAAAGGAATGGGAACCAAACCTGATGAGGCCAGAACAAGACAATGAGGATCACTTTGCACCATAGTCGGCAAACTTTCTGAAGAAACTTCGGAATGAGTAGCAATGGTGGATAAGCATACAGAAGCCCGGGGGGGGGCAAGCATGGACTAGAGCGTCTCTGGAGATTTCCCCTGGTGAGAGAATCAGAGTGAAGAACTCGCTGCACTTCGCATTGGAAGGAGATGTGAAGAGATCGCAGCAAGGCTGACCCCATGCAAGGAAGATCTCCTCTGCTACTGACTGTTTCAGAGACCACTCATAAGGCATCAGAAAGGCCTGACTCAATCTGTCTGCTAAAATGTTGGAGCACCCCAGAATGTGCGTTGCTATCAGAAACCGACCGGTGGAGATGGCCATTCCCACACTCTCATGGCCTCACGACATAGAGGGTAGGATCTGGTTCCCCCCTGCTTATTGATATACCAGACAACCGACATGTTGTCTGACTGAATTGCAATCAATCCGAGAGGGAGGACTGTGTGAAAGGCTTCCAACGCTAAAAGCACTGCCCTCATCTCTAGAGCATTTATGTGCAACTTGTTCTCTGACTGGGACCACGTGCTTTGGACTGTCCTTCCTGAACAGTGCCCCCCCCCCCACCCGAGTTGGGAGGTGTCCGTGGTCACTGTGGCTTGGACTGGAGATGATGCGAAGGGGCGTCCTTTTGATATCTCCAGTGAACTTAACCACCAAAGAAGAGATGTCCTGCAGACGGGACTGATCTTGATCGGAAATTCCATGGGCAGGTCTAGCCAAGACCTTTGAACAGCCAGAGTCCATTGAAGAACCTGCATGTGAAGGCACGCACAAGGAAGAATCGATATGGTGGCAGCCATGGAGCCCAGAGCCCGGAGAACCTCACTCGCCTTTGTAGACTTGGAGTTCCCTATCTGAGCTATGTGGCACCTCAGGTGTAGGATCCTGTCTGGAGTTAAGAATACCTTCATCTGCAAAGTGTCTAGCCATGCCCCAATGAAGTCTAGAACTTGTACTGGTTGCAAATGGGATTTGTGAACAATGACTGTAACTCCAAGTAGATCAGCCAACCGAATGAAATAATCACGGGCCAGACACAATTGATGCTTGTTGGGCGCAGCGAAGAGCCAGTCATCCAGGTATGGAAAAGTACAGTTTTGTACCTACCATAAATGTAGATGTCCGATAGGTATGCATCTGCAGTCATAACATGTGGGTTGTCCTGCCTCAGGCAGCCCTCGGTCGGCCCGATTCCAAAGTCTGGGTCTGGCCTCGGCTGATGTCGCACTTCACCCGACGTCATAGCTCCTGGGGTATAAAGGCATCAGCCGATGCCATTTTCCTCAGTGTTTCTTGCCCCAGATGCCAGGTGCCCTCTAGGAAGGCTAAATTTGGATAAATGTTGAAAATTCCAAACAGTAGCAAACAAAATATATATACATATATACATACAAACAAATACACCATAATAGATTCCCCCAGCTAGCTGAAAGAGGGGTAAGCACCCTAGGAATACCACAGAGGGGAAGGAGGGTGGGTAATCCTGACTGCAGATGCATACCTATCGGACATCTACATTTATGGTAGGTACAAAACTGTACTATGTCCTTCAAGGATGCATCTGCAGTCATAACATGTGGGAAGAATACCATAGCCAAACTGGGGGAGGAGGTACTAAGATAATGATGGTGTAGTTAAGATCCCCTGTAACACTGCAGTTGTAAAGCCTGCTCGGGATCTGGAGTATAAAGGTAGGTTGTAATGCTTGGCAAATGTATGCACGGAGCTTCAAGTAGCAGCTTCTAAAATGTCCTTGGTAGCCACCCCTCGTAGGAAAGCTGTAGTGGTGGCCGTGGCTCTTGTGGAGTGAGGCCTGATATTTTCAGGAGTTGTCTTTCCATGAAAAGAGTAGCAGAATCGAATGCAATTTCCTATCCATTTTGAAACTGTTTGGATATTGCTTTTCCTTGCACTCCAGTTGCATATGCTACAAAAAGTTGGTCAGTTTTTCTGCTGGTTTTAGTTCTGTCCAGATAGTAGCGTAGTTGTCTGTGCACATCCAGGGTGTGCAATAGTTTTTCCCCCCTGTTCTGTGGGTTAGGGAAGAACGTAGGTAAATGAATAGCTTGGTTCAAGGATACCCTGGATACCACCTTTGGCATGAAAGTAAGATTGGTTCTCAGAGACACTCTATCCTGGTGAAAGATAAGGAAAGGCTGTACTGCCATTAATGCCTGTAACTCTGATACCCTTCTTGCAGAAGTGATTGCCAGAAGGAAGGCAGTTTTCCAAGATAAGAACTGTAAGTCTGCTGATGCAGCTGGTTCAAAAGGGGGAAATGTTAATTTTTCCAGCACAAAATTGAGATCCCATGCAGGTAGAGGTGGTTTCCTTGGAGGTTTTACATTTTTGATCCCTCTTAGAAATTGTCTGAGGAGAGGATGAGAGAAGATAGGAGGATCCATGTTGTACTCTGCTGAAATTGCTGAAGCATGAATCTTAATGGACGAATAGGACAGGCCATTGTGGAACAGTTCTGCTAAGTATTCTAGGATGTGTGCTAGGTTTGCAATCATGACATCTGTTCCCTTTGATGCACTCCAAATGATGAATCCCTTCCATTTGGCTGAGTATGTTTTCCTTGTGGAGGGTCTGCGAGCCTCCAGGATAATGTCCTTGACTCTCTGAGATAAAGCAGGCTGGTTTTGTTTTATGCAATTTTCCATGCGGTTAGCTGCAGAGTTTTCAAGTTTGGATGCAGGGTCATGTAGTTGTTCTGTGTTAGAAGTAAAGGCCATAGAGGTAGAGGCCATGGGTTCATCCGAGACATGCTTCTCAGTAGTGGATACCAATGTTGTCTTGGCCAGTCTGGAGCTATCAGAATTACCTTTGGTTGTTCCTCCCTGATCTTCAGTAGAACTTTGTACATCAATGGGAGAGGTGGGAAGGCATAAACTGTCAGGGCCTTCCAGCTGAAAGAAAGGGAGTCCACCCTCCAGGCTTGTGGGTGGTATTCTCTTGAGCAGAATTTGTTCAGTTGGTGGTTGAGTGGGGAGGCGAACAGGTCTACTTCTGGCAATCCCCAGGTCTTTGTTATGGTTTTGAAGATATCTGGATGCAGCATCCATTCGTGAGCATCCGTGGTAGTTCTGCTTAATTTGTCTGCTAGTATATTCTCTTTTCCTGGTACAAATTTGGCCTGCAGTTGAATGTTGAGATTCAGGCCTAGGTTCCACAGCTCCATTGCCATCTGGCATAAAGGGTAGGAGTGCGTGCCTCCCTGTTTGTTGATGTACCACATGACTGTGGTATTGTCCGTCCTTATCAGCAGGGGTCCTTGCTGAAGGAATGATTTAAATGCCTCTATTGCATGCTTCACTGCCAGCATCTCCTTTAGATTTATGTGTAGATTCAGCTGGTCTTGGGACCATAGGCCTTGGATACACTTGTCTTCCATGTGTGCGCCCCAGCCTAGGTCTGAGGCGTCCGTGGTGATGGTCTGCCTTGGTTGTGGTTCGTGGAAAGGCAACCCTCTGTTGGTCTTGCAGGCCTGAGCCCACCACAGGAATTCCTTTTTCAGGAATGGTATGATTGGTATCATGGTTTCTAGACTGTGTCTGTGCTGAGACCATACATTTCTCAGGTACCATTGTAATTTCCTCATATGCAGTCTGGCATGTGGTATCAAGATTATGCAGGATGCCATGTAACCCAGGGCCTGCAGGACTTTCCTTGCAGTAAGCTGAGTTTGCCTTGTCAATGCCGTGAAGTAGACTGGAAGTTGTTTTTGTTTTTCTTCTGTGAGAAAAGCCATCTGAGTTATTGTGTCCAGTTCTGCACCCAAAAATGTTATCCTTTGAGATGGCACTAGTCTTGACTTTTGTATGTTGACTGTGTATCCCAAAGCTTGTAGCAGTTGTATGACATAGGCCAAATCCTTTATTATTTTTGTCTTGTTGTCTGCTTGTATTAGGCAGTCGTCCAGGTATGGGTAGATTTGAATTCCTGAAGCCTGCAATGTGCAATTACTGATGCCAGGCATTTCGTGAATACTCTGGGCGCAGTAGATAAGCCAAAGGGCAATGCTGAGAATTGATAATGCTCTGATCCTGCAAGAAATCTGAAGTGTCTTCTGCAATCTGGTCGTATAGGGACGTGCAGGTATGCCTCCTTGAGATCTAGAGTCACCAGCCAAGACTCCTTGCCCAACATGGGAAGAAGTTGCTGTAGGGTCAGCATCTTGAATTTTGGTACAATGAGATATGTGTTCAGTGCGGACAAGTCGAGAATAGGCCTCCATTGAGTTTCTTTTCTTGGTACAAGGAATAGTCTGGAGTAAAATCCTTGGCCTTGTTCCATAGATGGTACCTTTTCTATTGCTCTCATCCTTAGTAAGTTGATGACCTGTTTTAGAGCCTCTGTCTTTTGGCTTGGTGGAAGGTTTGGCATTCCTCTCTTTTTTGGTAAAGTGTGGAAGTGAAACCTGTAGCCTTTGTCTATTGTTTGCAAAGTCCATTTGTCTCCTGTGATGCAATGCCAGTTTTTTGAAAATAAAGCTAACTTTCCGCCCAAGGGTGCTTGTAATTGTTCCCTGGTAGGCGGAATCAGAGTCGAGTCATTGTGTCTGTCCTGTGGAAGTGGTTGCAGTCGCAGATGTGGAGGCACTCCTCTGGTTGTCAGGTTGCCACTGACGGCCCCTGTAAGCACCCCCTGATTGAACTCTGCCTCTTGGGCGTCTATTTCTGCCTCTCTGTGCTCTGGTGGTGTCTGGAAAGGACCAATTGTTTGAAGGCCAATTTCTGCTGAACCTCGGAGGTTGGACCTGCAGAAAATTCTTGACTGTTTGCACAGATTTTGCCTTTTCTTCCACTTTCTTTAGTACCTCCTGTGCAGGGGAGCCAAATAAACTTTGTTTCTCCATAGGAGCATCTAGGAGTTTAGATTTTACATGGTCTGGTAAGGATTGCTCTTTTAGCCAGGCATGCCTTCGAATCACTGCTCCAGTCATAGCTGATCTAAATGAAGCCTCCAGTGCATCATAGCCGCATTTTAAAAAATGATTACTGACCTGCTGAGAATTGTGTACCAACTCCTGAAGGGACTTACGGTCTAAAGGTTCAGGAGAGGAAAGCTTTTTATTTAGCTGATCTAACAAAAATTCCTGGTACTGTATCATGTGAAATTGACAGTTTAAAGCCCTGGCAGAAAGAGTAGCAGATGTATAAACTTTTTTACCCCATCTCTCTAATGTTCTTGATTCTCTTTCAGAGGGTAGGGGGTTTTTGGCAGAGGCAGCTGCAACACCCTTGGGACCCTGAGAAATGGTTTCTGGGTCTACAGCGTGGACCTTGTACAAGTGGAAATGAGAATCCGGGACCCTGTAATATCTGTCACGTTTGGCAGGGGCCAGGGGAAGAGAATCAGGGGCTGAAAAGGCATCATTGTATGCATCATCAACTGAAAGAACAGGTGGTATGGCTAGAGGCCTATGCTGTGGTAAGTGTAAAAAAGTCCTTAGCCTTTTCCTAGAATCAGAAAAGTCCTGACCCTGCCATTGGAAATGTTCCCTCATTGAATGTAGAGTTTCCCCAAATGAAAATTCTTCTGGAGGGGAGGCAGAAGGAATGGAGTCTTCTGCATCCGAATCCTCATAAGGTGAGTATGGGCCTTCCTGATGGTCTGATACATCTGATCCATCCAAGGAATAGTCAGAGGAAAGAGGTTCAGGGGATTCAGTCCTAGGCCTTTTTTCAGGAGGGGGTTGTGAGGCCCTGTCTGGGTGAGGTTGGGATCCCCTGATCAAAGAAATAAGGTCCTCAGCAAGGCTGAGAATTTGAGAACTTGAGGAAGGCCTGTGAGGTGGAGCTTTTGTAGGTAAGGCCTTGGGAAGTTTAGCTGCTTTAGCCCTGGAGAAGGCCTTAATGGACATAGAAGCAGGGCGTCTAGCTGCCCCACGTGCAGGAGTAGAAATGTCCAACGGAATGGTGTCGGACAATTCTAGTGTGCCTGCTTCCTCGGTAGGAATTTCTGTGGCCGACTCCGCCGGGGCCTCTGAGGCCTCGGTCGTCGAAGGCCTGCTTGCAGCCGGAGAAAGAACCGAGGACTCGGTTCCAGCCGAAACCGAGACACTCACGGTAGGCCTAACAGTGGTTTCAGCCGAAACCGCGGGCCGCGAGTGTCGGTCCTTTTCCTTGCGTTTTTTAGCTAAATGAGTAGTCGGAGTCTCCGACGGCATTTTATATGCAAAAGTGGGACCAAAAAACTCTTCTGCAAACTCCGACCGACGTCTAAGTGTCCGTCGGTTGAAGGAGGCACAGGCTAAACAAGCTGATACGTCGTGGTCTGGGCCTAAGCAAGGAAGGCAGTAAGAGTGGAGATCCTTATGAGGTATTTGTTTCCCACAAGTTAAACAATTATTTACTTTTTCTGACATCGGCTAAGGCAAGAAAGAGTCCCCAACAGGATTCTTAGCTTTTTAGAAGTCTTCGGTAGCTGAAATCTCTGGATCTGACCGACCGGCACTTGCGAACAGCTTCTGCTTCGGGCACCGCGCGGCAAGAAAGACGGAGGAAAATGGCGTCGGCTGATGCCGTTATACCCCAGGAGCTATGACGTCGGGTGAAGTGCGACATCAGCCGAGGCCAGACCCAGACTTTGGAATCGGGCCGACCGAGGGCTGCCTGAGGCAGGACAACCCACATGTTATGACTGCAGATGCATCCTTGAAGGACATCACCTGAATACCCTGAAGCCTCAGGTGAGCCGCTACAACTGCCATTACCTTGGTGAACACCCTGGGGGCTTTGGTGAGACCAAAGGGTAGGGCTCTGAAAGTACAGTTTTGTACCTACCATAAATGTAGATGTTCGAGTGCTCATACAGATGCAGTCATTACAGATGGGTTATCCTGCCGTCAGACGGGTCCTCGGTCGGCTGAATTCCAAAGTCTAGGTCCGGCGTCGGTTGTCGTCGCTTCTTCCCTGACGTCAGTGCGGCAGGGGTATAAGAGAGGCAGCCGACGCCATTTTCTTCAGTTTTTCTTGCCCCAGATGTCAGGTGCCCCCAGAAGGAAGGCAAAACATAATGTTGTGCAAACATGCAATACAGATAAATCAAAAAAAGTACAGTTTTGTACCTACCATAAATGTAGATGTTCGAGTGCTCATACAGCTGCAGTCATAACAGATGGGTTATCCTGCCGTCAGGCGGGTCCTCGGTCGGCTGAATTCCAAAGTCTAGGTCTAGCGTTGGTTGTCGTTGCTTCTTCCCTGACGTCAGTGCGGCAGGGGTATAAAAGAGGCAGCCAATGCCATTTTCTTCAGTTTTTCTTGCCCCAGATGTCAGGTGCCCCCAGAAGGAAGGCAAACATAATGTTATGCAAAAATGCAATGTTGATAAATCAAAAAACAGTAGTTGCAAGCAAATACACCATAAAAGAATACCCCAAAAAGGTTATATGAAAAGTGTTTGTCATAAGGCCTGTCCTAAGAGGGGATGGAGGGAGGGATACCTGGACTGCAGCTGTATGAGCACTCAAACATCTACATTTATGGTAGGTAGAAAACTGTACTATGTTCATCGTGCATACAGCTGCAGTCATAACAGATGGGTAGAATCCCAAAGCTAAGTAAGGGTGGCAGGCACTAAGTGGAACTAGGAGGGGCTAGGATGCCCTGCAGGACTGCTGTGGCAAAGCCCACTCTAGATTTAGAGTATAGTGGGAGATGATAGTGCTTCGAGAAAGTGTGCACTGAACTCCAGGTGGCTGCTTCCAAAATGTCCTTGGTAGGGACCCCCTGAGGAAGGCTGCAGAGGTAGCTGTGGCTCTGATGGAGCGGGATCTGATGCATGCAGGCACAGTTTTTCCATGAAATGAGTAACAAAAGCGTATGCAGTGGGCTATCCATTTTGAAATTGTCTGTTTGGAAATAGCCTTTCCTTGAGCACCTGCAGCATAGGACACAAAGAGTTGCTCTGATTTCCTGAATGGCTTTGTCCTGTCCAAATAATAACGAAGTTGTCTGTGAATGTCCAAGGAATGTAGTAGTCTTTCCCCTTTGTTTTGTGGATTGGGGTAAAAGGTAGGTAAGTGGATAGTCTGATTCAAAGCTACACTGGATACTACCTTTGGCATAAAGGTAGGGTTGGTTCATAAGGAAACTCTGTCCTGATGGAAAATGATGAATGGTTGCACAGCCATGAGGGCCTGTAGCTCCGAAACCCTGTGAGCTGAGGTGATAGCCAGAAGAAAGGCTGTTTTCCATGACAAGTACTGTAACTCTGATGAAGAAGCTGGCTCGAAGGGAGGAAGGGTCAACTTTTCCAATATGTAGTTGAGGTCCCAAGCAGGGACTGGTGGTTTCCTTGGGGGTTTTATATTCTTTGCCCCTCTAAGGAACTGCCTTAAGAGAGGATGAGAGAATAAAGGAGGATCTGTGTTATATTGTGCAGAAATGGCTGAAGCGTGGATCTTGATGGAGAAGGAAAGTCCATTGTTTAACATCTCCGCTAGGTACTGTAAAATTTGAGGTATATTTATTACCCAAGGATTCTGTCCCTTCTTTTGATTCCAGGCACAAAATCATTTCCATTTGGCGGAATAGGCCTTTCTAGTAAAAGGTCTTCTGGCCTCCAAGATGACATCCTGCACCTCCTTGGAGAGGAGAAACTGTTGGGAAATCAAGGAATTCTCCATGCAGCTAGATTTAGGGTTTTGAGCTGGCTGTGAAGAGTTTTGTAGTTGTGCTGGGACAACAGAAGAGGGATTAGAGGTAGGATCCATGGTGGGGAATGTGTCAGGCTCTTCAGGAGCGGATACCAGTATTGTCTTGGCCAGTCTGGAGCAATGAGAATCATTTTCGGCCTCTCTGCTCTGGCTTTTAATAGAACTTTGGGCAGCAGAGGAAGAGACGGGAAGGCATAGACTGTCAATGTTGCCCAATTGAAGGAAAGTGCGTCCACTTTCCAGGCCTGTTGATGATAGGTCCTTGAACAAAATTTTTTCAACTGGCAATTTCTGTGGGTAGCAAAGAGATCTATGTCTGGCTGTACCCATGCCTGAGTTATCTTTGTGAAAACTTGAGGATGCAACTTCCATTCATGTGGATCTGTCATATTTCTGCTTAGGTTGTCTGCCAGTGTGTTTTCCTTCCCTGGCAGGAATTGTGCCTGTAGTTGAATTTGCAATTCCAGTGCTGTGTTCCATAGGGCCATGGCTTGCCTGCACAGGGGGTATGAATGAGTTCCCCCCTGTTTGTTTATGTACCACATCACTGTGGTGTTGTCTGTCCTTATCAATAGCTGGCCTGGATGCAGTAGGTCTTTGAAGGTCATAATAGCCTTTTGCACGGCTAGCATTTCCTTTTGGTTGATGTGAAGGTGCTTCTCCTTTCGGGTCCATTTTCCCTGAATGCACTGATCTGTCATGTGTGCTCCCCAGGTGTAGTCTGAGGCATCTGTTGTGATTATTTGAGTTGCTTGAGGTACACAGAAAGGAAGACCTGTGTTTCTTTGGCAAGCTTGAGCCCACCACATAAATTCCTTTTGAAGGCATGGAATGAGTGGTATAATTGCTTCCAAGCTGTGGCTGTGTTGAGACCATAAGTTTTTAGGTACCACTGAAGTTTCCTCATATGCAGCTTTGCACATGGGATTAGTAGGATGCAAGGTGCCATGAATCCCAGAGCCTGCAGGACTTTCCTTGCAGTTAGCCTGGTGTAAGTTGCCATTTTTTTGAAGTATTGAGACAGTTGCCCTTGCTTGTCTGACGTAAGGTAGGCCATCTGGGTGGTTGTATCCAAGCTGGCACCCAGGAAAATTATTTGTTGAGAGGGTATTAGTTTTGATTTCTTTTTGTTGACTGTGTATCCCAGGAAGTTTAACAGTTTTATTACAAACGCCAGGTGCTGCAATAGTATGTCCTTGCTGTCCGCTTGGATCAGGCATTCGTCCAGATATGGGTAGATTTGTATCCCTTGTAGTCTGCAGAAGGCGATTACTGATGCCAGGCATTTTGTAAACACTCTGGGCGCAGTAGATAAGCCAAAGGGCAATGCAGAGAATTGGTAATGGATTGAACCTGCAAGAAATCTGAGGTATCTTCTGCAATCTTGTCTGATAGGGACATGCAGGTATGCCTCCTTGAGGTCCAATGTTACCAGCCAAGACTCCTTGCCCAGCATGGGAAGAAGCTGCTGTAATGTGAGCATCTTGAATTTTGGCACCTGTAGAAATGTGTTTAGGATGGATAGGTCTAAGATAGGTTTCCAATCTTTGTCTTTCCTTGGTACCAGGAATAGTCTGGAATAAAACCCTTGACCTTGTTCTTTTGCAGGTACCTCTTGAATTGCCTTCATGTCCATGAGAGCTGAAATTTGTTTTTGTGCCTCTGCCCTTTGATTTTGTGGCAGGTTTGGCATGCCTCTCATTTTTGGAAGGGTGTGAAAGTGGAACCTGTAGCCTCTGTCTATAATGTCCAGAATCCATTTGTCTTTTGTAACAATATGCCAATTTTTTGAGAATAATGTCAGTTTTCCGCCCAAAGGTGCTGCCATTAAAGCTTTGCTTGGCAGGTGTAGGGGGAAGTCATTGTGTCTGTTTTCTAAAAGACTGTGATCTATCTTCTCCACCTCTTGGGGTTGGGTGCTTGCCACTGCCTGGCTCTGAAAGATCCTCGAGGTTGCCCTCTACCCCTTGGACGCCTGTATCTGCCCCTTTGAGGTCTGCCTGTGGCTGGAAAGGACCAATTTTTTGAAGGCCAGTTTCTGCTGAAACGCGGAGGCTGTACCTGCAGAAAATCTTTCACTGTTTGCATTGATTTCGCTTTTTCCTCCATTTGCTTTAGCACCTCCTCAGCTTTAACACCAAACAATACATCTTTTTGAAGAGGCGCATCTAATAATTTAGCTTTGACATGATCTGGTAAGGTTTGCTCTTTGAGCCAAGCATGCCTACGTATAACAGACCCCGTAACAGCAGCTCTACATGAGGCCTCTAAAGCATCAAAACCACACTGCAAGGTATGTTTACCCACTTGCTCTGCACCATGCAACAAATCCTGCAACTCTTTGAAATCTGGATGTTCTGGTTGTGTCATCTTGCTTTTCAGCTGAGATATCAAAAACTGTTGATACTTTAACATATGGAACTGACAGTTTAATGTCCTCATGGTTAAAGTGGCCGAGGTGTACACCTCCCCCCCCCCCACCTTTCTAAAGTTCTGGAATCCCTCTCTGAAGGTAATGGGTTTTTAGCAGTAGAGGCCTTAATTCCCTTGGGACCCTGTGAAATAGTTTCTGGGTCAGCAGTATGGCTTTTATAAAGGAACTGGTGAGAATCAGGAACCCGGTAATACCTGTCTGGTTTAACAGGGGCTGGAGGTAAAGAATCTGGATTAAGGCTGGCTTCTGCGTACACATCATCCAAAATATCTAAAACAGGAGGGATAGCCAGGGGCCTATGCTGGGGGAGCAGTAGAAATTCCCTGAGCCTTTTCTTGGAATCTGAGTAATCTTGACCTTCCCAGTGAAAGTGTTCCCTCAAAGTATGCAGGGTTTCCCCAAAAGAGTAGTCCTCGGGGGGGGGGGGGGGAGACAGAGGGAATAGACTCCTCAGCATCAGAGTCTTCGAAAGGAGAATAGGCATAATCCTGGTCCTCAGAATGTTCTGAGGTAATGGAAGCCTGGTCTGAGGAAGGGTTGTCTTCCTCCAATCTGGGTCTTTTGTCAGAGGGGGGGTTGGGAACCCCTGATGAGAGATATCAAATCCTCAGCCATTTTAAGCATCTGTTTTTTAGGCATGGGGCCTTGGGAGGAGGTCTGAGGACCTAATTTTTTTAGTTTTCATGGCTGCTTTAGATTTGGTGAAGGATTTAATAGAGAAGGTGGAAGGCCTGAAGACGCCTTCAGAAATGGCAGGCCTGACTAAATTTTGAGTTTCCCCGCCAAGAGTGGCATTGGTATCTGTAGTAGGAATGGAGACTGAGGACCCTGCGACCTCGGGTACTGAAGTCACCAGTAAAATAGATTCATCGGTAGTCAGGGGCTGTGCAGGTGCCTCGCTGAGAACCGGAGAACTTAGTCAGCCTAAGCGTGGTCTCAGTACTCGGTGCGGACCTCGGATGTCGATCCTTATCATTGCGTTTTTTGCCTAAAACTGGTGTCGGAGTATCCGACGACATGATGTAATTAAATTTTTTGCCAAAATAATGTTGGGCGAACTCCGCCCGGCGCTTAATAGTGCGCTTGTTGAACCTAGCACAAAAACGGCAGGCCGAGACGTCGTGGTCTGGGCCTAAGCAAGGTATACAGAAAGAGTGGAAATCCTTATGCTGTATTTGCTTCCCACAAGAAATGCAATTATTAACTTTGTCTGACATCGGTCTGAGGCAAGAAAAGTTTCCCCAATGGGGTACTTAGCTTTAAAGAAGACTTCGGCTGAAATACTTTCGTAAATCTCAGGAGCTGGCCGACCGGCACTTGCGAACTGCTTCTGCTTCGGGCACCGCGCGGCAAGAAAGACTGAAGAAAATGGCGTCGGCTGCCTCTCTTATACCCCTGCCGCACTGACGTCAGGGAAGAAGTGACGACAACCGACACCGGACCTAAACTTTGGAATTCGGCCGACCGAGGACCCGCCTGACGGCAGGCTAACCCATCTGTAATGACTGCAGCTGTATGCACGGTGAACATCTGAAAATGACTGGCTCCCAGCAGGAAGCGCAGAAACCTCCTGGAGCTTCTGTGTATTTTGATGCGGTAGTAAGCATCCTGGAGGTCTAATAAGCACATCCAGTCGCACTCTCAGAGATAAGGTAGAATGGACTGTAGGGTGACCATTTGAAATTTCTGTTTGGCTACCGACAGGTTTAATGTTTAATATTGACGGGTCTAGAATGGGCCTGAGGTCCCCTGTCATTTTTGGCACCAAAAAGAACCTTGAGTAGATGCCTAATCTGGACTGATTAGGTGGGGACCTGTTCGATGGCTCATTTGAGAAGCAACTTTAAAACCTCTAGAGCTTTGGCCTCCCTGTGAGCGGGTGGAACATCCAGGAGGGGTTTTGTAATATTTGGAGGGGCAACAAATGAGATAGAGTAACTTCTGGATATTATCGGTAAAACCCAGTGATCTGTCGTAATGGACTCCCATGCCGCTGGGTGTAAGGACAATTGTCCCCTGACTGCCTCCAGAGTAGGACAGTCAGGCAACTCCTCATGGCTGCTGATCGGGTCTATCAGAAAAGGATTCCCTAGACCCGAAATTCCTGGGACCCCCTCTACCTTTCGGTCGGCGTCGATCCTGTCCCCCTCTGCCTCTGGGGGAAGAGTTGTCCTGAGAATCCTGGGAAAACTGAGATTTTTGGAACCACATCTTCTGCCCTCTGAGGGTTAGAGAAGCGGACTCTGATGGCAGACAAGGTCTTCCCGTCCTTTTCGCTCTGGACAAGTGCATCACGTACTGTCTTCCCAAAAAGGGAAGAGCCGAAGGGAGTGTTGATAAACGATGCCTTGAAAGGGTCCACGAACTGACACAACCTGAGCCAGGCATGACACCTCATGGCTATGCCTGTCCCAGCCGCCCTAGCTGCTCCTTCCTTGGCATGGGAGAGGAGCCGCATTGACGTATTTGAGACTGATTTCAAAGCAGACATTTTCGCCTAGAACAACTGTCTGTCCTGTGGCGATAAAGACTCTGGGGGCAATTCAGCGAATTCCGAAGCAAGGTCTCACTGAAGATGAATCACACGTGCCAAATAATTCAGCGCACGGATAGAAAAGGTTGCTGAGGAGTAGACACGCTTCCCAAACCCATCCACCGACCTAGACTCCTTGTCTGGAGGGTGGACTGAGGAACTCTCCTGGGCTAGTTCCTTCTTTGTGGCCGCTGCAACCAACATAGCATCAACTGGGGCTCCTTTCGACCAGGGTTGTCTGTCAGTAGGGGGAGATAAAACCTTGTCAGGGCATTTGGGGATGGGCTCTACGGTGTCAGGCTCCTTCCATGCCCCTGTGGTGATAAGGTCCACCAAGGGGTCCACTAGCGGGGACACCCAGGAAGTAGATGGGCCCGTGCCAAAGGCCTCCAGAAACACTGAGTCATCCCCAGAGGGTTTTGGGGCTGACCAACCTCCCCTCTGGCGGAGGATCTCCATAATTTCTCCGAAGGAGACATCTTCGGGAGGTGACCTGGGGGAACCTTCTCCTTCATCTAAGTCAGTGTCCGCAGTAAGGGACTCGGGGGAGTCCAAGTGTCTCCTTTTGCACTTGTGCTTATGGTGATCCTCTTTGGTGGGACTTTCAGAAGGGGATCCGTGAGCCGCAGGGGTTTCCTCGGGGAAATTAACCTGGGGATCCTCTGGCACGGGCTGTCCCTGAGACAGGATGAAGGGAGTCGTCACCAAATCCAGGGGGGCCTGGGTGGTATCCGAGGGGATGGGCTGGGGTCTCAATCCCTGGGAGAGAACCCTCTCCACCACTTCGAAGGCCGAGGGAGAAGCCCTCCCGGATCCGAAGCAGGGACCGGAGCCGAAGACAGGGTAGCCTGAGGTCCAAGTGAATGGATCGGATCCGAAAAGGTCAGAGCCAAAGAATCCATTTCCCTGGGTCTGACTCCCTGTCCACGGCTCCAAGAGTCACTCAGATCCGAACAAGTCAGATCCGAGGAATTCAAGGTAACAGCCGGAGTCAAGGTTGGAGTAACCGTCGGCGCCGAGCTACTAGCTCCGAAAAACCTCGGATCGAAGAGCCCCGAAGCACAGATTGGGGAAGGAGAGATGGGGCGGAAAAGAGGCATGGAGGTCCCCCCTCCAGAGGGAGAGGGGCCTGGCAAGACTCCCATCTGAATTTGGGTCTGAATAAATCTCTGCATCATCCTGTCCATATCCATGTCCGATAGGCTCCGAGTCAACCTCGAAGAGGCCACCGACTCAGATCTGGTTGGTCTGAGCAGTGGAGAGAAAGGCCTCGGGTCCAAATGTTCCAACGGCTCCGGTGAGAAACGAGGAGATCGGAGCCATGGAGAAACAGGCCTCATGGTCTTAGATGGGGGGCTGAGAAAGAGCTCCCTGTCGGGGGATCTCTTACGATGCCTGTCTTTTTTCTCCCTTTCCTCTCTACGCCTTTCTTTAACCTTTTCTTTTTCTTTCTCTTTTTCTTTGTCAGCCACGCTGACTGAAGATTTGTCCTTGGAAGACCCATCACCAGACGAAGAGGGAGGTTGAGTCCCTGTCTGAGTGGGAGGTGGTATACTAGAGACCGAGGCTGAGGCATATTCCAGCATGGCAGCAGGGAGAAGGCCTTTGGCAACTAGCTTGGCCTTACGATCCCTAAGGGCCCTAGGGTTAAAACCTGAACAGACAGCACATTGAGTGGACAAATGTGCCACTCCCAAGCAAATTACACACAGAGTGTGACCATCGGCCGGGGAGCTTATGGCCACACTCTGTACAGTTTTTAAAGACAACCTTCGGCTGGTCAGCCATAGTCCTGCACTGAAACGTACAAACACTACCTCTCCAAAAACCACACACACACACACAGGTAGGGGTAGGGCAGGCCTAACTACTACTCTCTACAAAACTTTTTTTTTTTTTTTATATATAAACACAGACGACCAAGTGAGACACTACACAAGGGGAGGAAGGGAAAAATTTCACTCAAGCACACCTAGATACCAGAAAAAAAATACCACTTTCTATCCCTGAGCTCAGAGTAAAGGAGACCACAATGCACACTACTGGTGCGGCAAACGAGATCTGAGGGAAGATAGGAGATGTAGGGCATTATGGTTAAGCGGGGGAGCTCGGAGCAGATGCTAGAAAAAAAGTTGCCAGCTCGGATCCGATACGAATCCGTATACCCCACAGGTTGCAGAAAAAATTAAGTTAACTACTTCAGATCAAACATTCTTTAGGGTGGATTAGGGAGAAAAAGTACAGTTTTGTACCTACCATAAATGTAGATGTTTGAGTGCAAATACAGTTGCAGTAATCACATATGGGTTCTCTGCTGTCAGGCAGGTCCTCGGTCAGCCGAATTCCAAAGTCTAGGTCCGGCGTCGGTTGTTGTCGCTTTCTTTCCTAACGTCAGTGCGACAGGGGTATATAAGACACAGCTGACGCCATATTCTTCAGTCTTTCTTGCCCCAGATGTCAGGTGCCCCCAGAAGGAAGGCAATACATAAATTATACATATATAATTATATTCAAGCAATGCAATGTAATCAAAAAACAGTAGTTGCAAGCAAATACACCAGAGGAGGATAACCCAAAATAGGTTGTATGAGGAGGTTAGCCACTAGTCCTTTACCAAGAGGGGAAGGAGGGAGGGAAACCTGTACTGCAGCTGTATTAGCACTCGAACATCTACATTTATGGTAGGTACAAAACTGTACTATGGTCATCGTGCATACAGCTGCAGTAATCACATATGGGTAGAATCCCAAAGCTACGCACAGGGTGGTAGGCACTAGGTGGAACTAGGATGGGCCAGAATGCCCTGCAACACAGCAGTGGCAAAACCTGCTCTAGTTTTGGAATATAAAGGCAGGTGGTAGTGTTTTGTGAAGGTATGCACAGAACTCCAAGTGGCTGCCTCCAAAATATCTTTGGTAGGAACTCCTCTGAGGAAGGCTGTAGAGGTAGCTGTGGCCCTGGTGGAGTGGGATCTGATGCCAGTAGGGACAGTTTTCCCATGATAGGAGTAACAAAATCATATGCAATGGCCTATCCATTTTGAAATTGTCTGTTTGGTAACAGGCTTCCCTTGAGCTCCTACAGCATAGGACACAAAAAGTTGTTCTGATTTCCTGAAAGGCTTTGTTCTGTCCAAATAATAATGTAGCTGTCTATGGATGTCTAAGGAATGTAGCAGCCTTTCCCCTTTGTTTTGAGGATTGGGGTAAAAGGTAGGTAAGTGTATGGCTTGATTCAAAGCTACCCTGGATACCACTTTAGGCATAAATGACGGATTGGTTCGAAGGGAAACCCCGTCCTAATGGAAGATGAGAAAGAGCTGCACAGCCTTGAGGGCTTGTAGTTCCGAAACCTTACGAGCTGAGGTAATGGCCAGAAGGAAAGCTGTTTTCCAGGACAAATATTGCAAATCTGTTGAGGCAGCTGGTTCAAAGGGAGGCAATGTTAATTTTTCTAGAATGTAATCAAGATCCCAGGCTGGCACTGGTTGTTTCCTTGGTGGTCTTATATTCTTAGCCCCTCTGAGGAATAGTCTTAAAAGTGGGTGAGAGAATAACGGTGGATCCGTGTTGAATTCTGCAGAAATGGCTGAGGCATGGATTTTTATGGAGGAAAATGAAAGCCCACTGTTCAGCAGCTCAGCTAGATACTGTAATACCTGAGGCAAATTTAGTTTTCTAGGATCCTGGCCTTTTTTCTCATTCCAGGAGCAAAACCGTTTCCATTTTGCGGAGTAGGCCTTTCTAGTAGATGGCCTTCTGGCCTCCAGAATGACATCCTGCACCTCTTTGGGGAGTAGGATCTGTTGTGGTGTTAAGGAATTTTCCATGCAGCGAGATTGAGTGTTTTCAGCTGACTGTGAAGAGTTTTGTAGCTGTGCTGAGTCAGCAGGAGAGGCATTAGAGGTAGAGGCCAGGGAGGAGTATGTGTTAGGCTCCTCAGGAGTGGGTACCAGTGTTGTCTTGGCCAGTCTGAAGCAATCAGTATTATCTTCGGTCTGTCTGCTCTTGCTTTCAAGAGCACCTTGGGCAGAAGAGGCAGAGGTGGGAAAGCGTACACTGTCCATGCTGTCCAACTGAATGAAAGGGCGTCCACTCTCCAGGCCTTTGGATGGAAGGTCCTTGAACAAAACTTTTCCAATTGATGATTCGTGTGGGAGGCGAAGAGATCTATGTCTGGCCTTCCCCACTCTTGGATTATCTTTGAAAACACCTGAGGATGCAACTTCCATTCGTGTGGATCTGTCATATTTCTGCTTAGACTGTCTGCCAGCGTGTTTTCCAAACCTGGCAAGTACTGTGCTTGAAGTTCGATTTGCCATTCCAGAGCCAAGTTCCAAAGTGTCATGGCTAGTCTGCACAGGGGGTATGAATGTGTTCCTCCTTGTTTGTTTATGTACCACATTACTGTGGTGTTGTCTGTTCTTATCAATAATTGTCCTGGATGCAGGTGGTCCTTGAATGCTGTAATTGCATTTATCACTGCTAGCATTTCTTTTTGATTGATGTGAAGGTGCTTTTCCTTTTGTGACCATTTGCACTGAATGCACCTGTCTGTCATGTGCGCCCCCCAGGCGTAATCTGAGGCGTCTGTTGTGATGACTTGATTTGCTTGAGGCTTGCAGAATGGGAGACCTGTGTTTATTTGACATGCTTGGGCCCACCATAGAAATTCCTTTTGCAAACATGGAATTATTGGCATTATTGTTTCCAAATTGTGGCTGTGCTGAGACCATAGGGTTTTTAGGTACCATTGAAGTTTTCTCACATGCAACTTTGCACATGGGATTAAAAGAATGCAAGATGCCATGAAGCCCAGAGCCTGCAGGATTTTCCTTGCCGTAAGCCTGGTACAATTTGCTAGTATTTTGAAGTACTGAGTTAGTTGCCTCTGTTTTTCTGGCATAAGGTAGGCCATCTGGGTGTTTGTGTCCAAGTTGGCACCCAGGAAAGTTATTTTCTGAGATGGTGTTAGCCTGGATTTCTCTTTGTTGATTGTGTATCCCAGAGAATTCAGTAACCGTATTGCATAAGCCAGATGTTCCAGAAGTTTGTGCTTGCTGTCCGCTTGGATCAGGCAGTCATCCAAATAAGGGTAAATTTGTATCCCTTGAAGTCTGCAGTAAGCAATTACTGATGCCAGGCATTTCGTGAATACTCTGGGCGCAGTAGATAAGCCAAAGGGCAATGCAGAGAATTGATAGTGGATTGAACCTGCAAGAAATCTGAGGTATCTTCTGCAGCTTTGTCTGATTGGGATATGCAGGTATGCCTCCTTGAGGTCCAATGTTACCAGCCAAAACCCCTTGCCCAGCATGGGAAGAAGTTGCTGTAATGTGAGCATCTTGAATTTTGGTACGAGTAGAAATGTATTTAGGATGGATAAGTCCAAAATGGGTCTCCAGTCGGTTCCTTTCCTTGGTACCAGAAATAGTCTGGAATAAAAACCTTGACCTTGTTCGTGAGTAGGTACCTCTTGAATAGCTTTCATGTCCATGAGTTTTGAAATTTGTATTTGTGCCTCTGCCCTTTAATTGTGTGGCAGGTTTGGCATGCCTCTCATTTTTGGAAGAATGTGAAAATGAAATCTGTAGCCTCTGTTTATAATGTCCAGGATCCATTTGTCTGTTGTGATAATATGCCAATTTCTTGTAAATAATGCCAGCTTTCCTCCCAAGGGAGCTGCCAGCTAAGACTTGCTTGGCATGAAAAGGAGGAAGTCATTGGGTTTGTTTTCTGTATTGTTGTGCACTGTCTTCGCCACCTCTTGGTGCTGGCGTTTGCCATTATCTGCCTCTATATGATCCTTGAGATCGTCCTCTGCCCCTTGTGTGCCTGTATCTACCTCTTTGGGGCTTATCCGTGGCTGGAAAGGACCAGTTTTTAGAAGGCCAATTTCTGCTAAAACGAGGTCGTTGTACCTGAAGAAAAGCCTTGACAGTTTGCATAGATTTAGCTTTTTCTTCCATTTTCTGTAGTATCTCCTCAGCATTAGTACCAAATAGAACATCCTGTTGTAAAGGAGCATCTAGTAATTTAGCTTTAACATGATCAGGCAAGCTTTGTTCCCTAAGCCAGGCATGTCTACGAATGACTGATCCTGTAACAGTAGCTCTACTTGAGGCCTCTAAGGCATCATAGCCACATTGTAAGGTGTGTTTGCCCACTTGTTCTGCACTATGCATCATATCCTGCAATTCCTTCAAATCTGGTTGTTCAGGTTGAGACATTTTGTTTCTTAATTGAGATAACAGAAACTGCTGGTATTTAAGCATATGGAACTGACAATTTAAGGCCCTCATGGCTAGGGTGGCCGAGGTGTATACCTTTTTTCCCCACCTTTCTAAGGATCTAGATTCTCTTTCAGAAGGTAGTGGATTCTTGGCAGTAGAGGCCTTCATTCCCTTGGGGCCTTGAGAAATGGTTTCAGGGTCAGCATTATGGCTTTTGAAAAGAAATTGGTGAGAGTTAGAACTCTGTAGTACCTATCAGGTTTGACTGGGGCAGGAGGCAGGGAATCCGGATTAAGACAAGCCTCCGAGTAAACATCATCAAGTGTATCCAAGACAGGAGGTATAGCCAGAGGTCTGTGTTGAGGTAACAAAAGAAATTCCCTAAGCCTTTTCTTGGAATCAGAAAAGTCTTGGCCTTCCCAATGGAAGTGCTCCCTCAAGGTGTGCAAGGTTTCCCCAAAAGAGAAATCTTCTGGGGGAGATACAGAAGGAATGGACTGTTCTGCATCCGAATCTTCATAAGGGGAGTACGAGTGCTCCTCTACATCAGAATGTTCTGAGAAAATGGAGCCCTGTTCAGAAGAGGGAGAATCTTCCTCCACTCTGGGTCTTTTGTCTGGAGGGGGTTGGGAACCCCTGATAAGAATAATTAAATCCTCTGCCATTTTAAGCATCTGCTTTTGGGCATGGGGCCTGGGGATGGGCCCTGAGCAACAGGCCTCTTGGGATGCATGGCTGATTTGGACTTAGTAAAGGCCTTAATGGAAAAGGAAGATGAAGGCCTAAAGACACCCTGGGTGGAAGTGGACCTGTCCACACTAGGAGACTCAACACTCACAGTGGCTTCGCTGGTAGTAGTCTGAGTAAGGGCCGAGGTACCTGCGGTCTCGGGTACAGAAGACACCGCCAAAGAAGTGTCATCGGTAGTCAGGGACTGCAAAGGCGTCTCGCTGAGAACCGGACCACGTGCAGCCGGTTTTGGCGTGGTGTCGATGGAGACCGCGGACCTCGCGTGTCGGTCCTTGTGTTTTTTGGACAAAACGGTAGTCGGAGTCTCCGACGACATTTTATAATCAAAGGCTTTACCAAAATAATGTTGGGCGAACTCCACCCGACACTTAATAGTGCGTTTATTGAAAGTAGAGCAAAAGCAACAGCCCGAGACGTCGTGGTCTGGGCCTAAACAAGGTATGCAGAGGGAATGGAAATCCTTATGCGGTATTTGCTTCCCACAAGAAATACAATTGTTAACTTTGTCTGACATCGGTCTGAGGCAAGAAAAGTTTCCCCAATGGGGTACTTAGCTTTAAAGAAGACTTCGGTTTCCAATTTTTCGTAAATTCAGGAGCTGGCCGACCGGCACTTGCGAACTGCTTCTGCTTCGGGCACCGCGCGGCAAAAAAGACTGAAGAATATGGCGTCGGCTGTGTCTTATATACCCCTGTCGCACTGACGTCAGGAAAGAAAGCAACAACAACCGACGCCGGACCTAGACTTTGGAATTCGGCCGACCGAGGACCCGCCTGATGGCAGAGAACCCATATGTGATTACTGCAGCTGTATGCACGATGAACATCTGCTTCTGGTTCAGACATTTTCTTTTTAACAGTGACAGCCTCCAATGATATGGCTAAGAACCTACAGATGGCCCAAAATCAAACATTATTTTGTTTGCAGCTTTAATGAAGACCCCCCCCCAAATTGGGGTGGGGGAGTGGAGAGTTGAATGAATCAGCAGTTGAAGCAGGTGGTGAAGGAACAGAATCCTGTACAAAAGCCAGTAAAGGAATCAAAGAGGCCTTCAGTGGTGATAATTCAACAGACAATACAAAGTTTGACAGAGCCCCTAAGCACCATTTGGGATCAATGGGGAGAAAAGCCAGTGAAAGCATCAAAGTAGTCCCCCAGTGGTGACCAACAGGTAAAACTGAAAATCTGTCAACAGTATCTGCAGGGATGCAACATCTGGGATCAAAGGTGGACGTTTCAAAAAACTCAATACTGCCCACATACATCTGAAAGGAGGACAGCAGCTAAATGACAGGGTCTTTCCTGGGACAGAGGTCAGAAGGAAATTGCATGGTACATAAACCAGACAGACATACCAGGGCTGATAACAGCACTGAGACTCCTTGCCATTTAGGTAAAGGAAGGGAACCCCAGAACTAGGAATTAGACCTCTCTCAAGGAACACTGATGATGTTGAAGACCAGAGGAGAATGGCACAGAAATAAAAATGTTTTACTGTCTCAACCGATACACAAGGGGACTCTCCTTGGTGAAAGTACAAATGGGTTTCTTCCTCTCTTCGATTTCAATTTGACATATTTGGTTAGAAGTTATTGTGCTTCAGGACATATGTACCCTATACCAGTACATGCCATGGAGACAAGTGTCACATCAGGTAGGCAAGTTTAGGCCATGAACTCACCAGTTTAAACTCAATCATTCAGTAAGTACACTTACTCCAAATTAAGGAAAAAAGTGAAGTTTTGATACATGCATACTAAAGAGTACATCTGTCAGATAAACACTTGTGCTACTTCTAGAGATTACTCCAATACATATGTGAAATAAAACAAGGTGGAATTTGGCAGCACTATTAAAGTTAGACTGTTAATGGGGCATCAGTAAAAATATTTAGGAAGATGAAAAGAGGAGGTTAGTTTAGAAGATGCGATACAGAGAATAAATTAACACATGTCTGGGCTTTGTTATGCAACCATGGTCAAAACGTACTGAACAGCTAAGGATAAAGTTATCCACACATTTCTGCTATACTGGCTAGCCATACCAGACAACTCTACAGGTGGGAGTTGAGTCTACAAAAAGTAATATGACATCATACCACAACTGAAGCACAGATGGAAAGAAAAAATCTGATGAAAATTAGGGACAAGCAGTGTGTACAGAACAAGCGTTTTCACTGAAAGATAAAGCTTGTAAATGAAATTTGTGAATGGGTGGAGTTTTAGATGGGAAGGAAGGTGGTAACAGTTTAGAGAACGCAAAAAGTTGCCAAAAAGATGGGGATTGAGACACCATGTAGGGTGCATTACTGACTGAAGAAAACACTTGGCGATAGAACTTTAATCTGTTTCTTAGTCTGAAAAAGAACAAGTGTTCTGGCAGATTTGGCAACCTGGAAAACTGTAAGTGAAGGTCAGCTCGTGGATGTGGATCATGACTATTCACAATCCACATTGATTTAGAGACCACGTTTTACACAGATGATTAAGGAATGTCACACGTATAATAAAATACAAACTGGTACGTTATACAGTGATGAAAGTTTTTTTCAGATCAGAAATGCTATTTTTTACCAGTGACCAGCTGTCAATATAATATGCTGGGTTTGCCACATACAGGACTATGAAACAGGACTATTTAATGAAATTATGTAATTCAAAATTCTCCATGGGCTGGGACACAAATTCAGTGGAAATAGAGGGCAAGTATGAAGAACAGACTGATGAAAATAGGAAAGATCACTTACATGTGGGGTCTCTTGTCAATATCAGCTTGCACAAAAGATTCTGTTCTTTACCTTCAGTGGACTCAAAGTGATAATGCAAGATGTTTCCATTTGCTTTGTTTCAAAGACTTGAGTGACTAATAGTAGCTTTTACTAATTGGATATCCATGTCAATAACCCTTGCAGTAACTATCAACTGTGAATTTTTTCAGATGCAGGTAAAAATGTTGGTACAAATATTGTTTTTCATTTGTTAAATGTTGAAAGAACACTGAAGGAACAACAGCTGATTTCTCCACCTGGAACTGTATGATTCTATTCCTTGTGGGAGGGGGGATACGGACTGAAAACAAATTCAGTGGAAGCAGCAAATAACTGTGAAGAAAAACTGATGGAAACAGCAGAGATCACTTATTTTTGTTATCTCTTGGAAAAGGTGTTATCTGTGTATTCAATGGAGTAGGTGACCATAAAGATGTTTTTTCCCCCTCACTTAAAATATTTTGAAAAGGCACTTTTGGGACAACCAGTGATTTTCATTAAAGCCATTTTTTTAACATTTGTTTAGCTTACCCATGTTCCATGGCATGTGGTGCAAAAACTAAAGAACAGTGCTTCTAAAGACCAGGGAGTATGTTTTTCTTCTTTTCCAAACAGATGACGAACTTTAAAATGTTCGTTTTTGTTGCACTGACATCACTGTGGAAAAGAGTAAACTTAACCTTTACTGGCATCAGTGTAGTAAAAAATGTGTGTTGTTTCCGCAGACTTTAATGGGCACACCACCACGTATGCGTGGAGGTGGTTCATTAAAGTCTACGAACGCAACACACTTTACCCCAAGCGTAAAATCATGGTAGGAAATAGTACATTTATTTGGGGTGTGGTTCAATAAAAGGTTTACAAAGTTTTGTAATATAAAGCACCCCAAATCAGTAAGTACAGATAAGTGGAAAAATGTAATGTGGCAGTTCATCATTCATTAATTCACTAACATCAGAAAATCACTAACTGAAGATGCAGGACAACAACCTTCACAGACTTTAAATAGTCACACTCGCGTAGAGAAAAATGTATATTTTATTTTCATCGTATTTGTATGAATTGTAAGACTATGTCAGTCTAATGATCATGTATACATTACCAATCCATCCTCAGGCTTTAACTCCTTTCTCAATGAGGAAGAAATTAGCCCTGGGGCAGATTTCAGAGTACTCTTACAGCTGTCCACATTTAGTTTAAAAGATACTGAACTGCACTGCATAAACTGCAGAGGAAGTCTAATCTACAGAAGGGGAAGTGCAGGGAGACAACACTGTCTCTCTCCATTATGTTCTTTTTATCCATAGAAGAAGGTTTGGGTCTCTGGTACTAGTGTTAGCTGCACTTTGACTTACTGAGATCTAGCAGGTCAATAACTTCCAGATCTCTAATAATATGGTAGGTGAAGCACAGATCACCTCTTAAGAGTCTAAGACACAAACACACTACAAGGATGGGGCATCCGGCATATCCAGGTAACTAAAATTCTTAAGACCAGAGATAATTCTGGTTAAGAACATAAAGATTTTCAAGTTAACGGACACACCGAGCGATGTACATCCAAAATGGAGCAGCACTGCACTCCATAAAGGGTTTGATCAGTGTGGAATATAGGAGAATGAGAACATCCTTGGATCTGTATGAAATATCTCGGACTATTACTTATGCTAAGAAGAAAGATTTCCTGCCTACAGTTGCCATGTGATGATCAAAGCAAACAGAATTATCAGCACAAGTGCCCAAGTACCAGACTATCTTTTCATTTAGTAATGAAGTATTATTTACGGTAGTAATTGCTATTTTCTGAAATAAACAACAGTACACTTTCTAGCATTTAAGCTCATTATCTCTATACCAGGCGTTAACTAGGGTAAGCACTTTCTGAAGCATACAAATACTTGAAGGGTTATGACAACTGTATCCAGTTTGTAGTTATCTGTAAATCTGAAATATGGTTAACTAGAGATACTTATCACTGGTTTTGAGATCACAGAAGTAGATTTCGAACAGGAGAGGCTCCAGTACAGACCCCTGAGGTAAGCTACTGGTTACCTTAGTGTTACTTGCAGAAGCACTTGCCATGTGAACTATGCGGGTTCTGCCTTGTTACCGGGCTATATATCTTATCACATAAGGATCTATGCTTAAGGCAGATAGTTCCCTTACAATTCTGGCGTGAGGTATGGTATTGAATGCTTTGCCAAATCAAGATAAGCTGTATGAACAGCAGAATTGATCACTGTCAACAGCTTGAGAGGCCTTCTCAAAGAAGATAAGATTTAACAGGCATAAGCACTCCATGAAGAAGCCAACAAGCCTACTGAGAGTCCTACTATCATAATAAGAATAGTTATGAAATGCTACATAACTTGACAGATCAGGCTCATAAAACTGAATGGTCTATAACATCCCGGCTCGTCCTTTGAGGAGAGGCATCACCACTGCAGTGCATCAGGATTTAGGAGCACTGGCTGTGGCAAAGATTAGGTTAACCAATATATGGAGAGGTTTAGTGAGAGCATGTTTGATGCTGTTTATAAAGCACCCACGTAAATTGTGCATGCATGAAGTGTTTTTGGTCTTCAATAACACCTTAAAAACATGCTCAAAAGTGATGATAAACAATGTAAGGGACTCTGAGGTGAGGGGTGCCTGAACAGAGGTTTCATGAGTGAAGCTTGCTGTGCGCTTATTTGCTAATGTATCTGCAATAACATTCAGTTATAGTGGGAAGCCTTGCTAAGGAACAGTTCAGTGCAATGTTGTGTGTTATTTTTCAGTTTTCTAACACAGCTGGAGAAGGATCTGTAGTTATTCTTCACTTCAAAAGCTATTCTCCCATTCATGGGATGCAGTTCCAGTCCTTGGATTGCTTATCAGTCTCTTGGAGACATTACTTCTAAAATTTTGAAGAGGACTTGATAGATAAACAATGGATTTTATTATTAAAGCAACATAACTACAACTCATGTGGGAGGGACAAATATTAGTGGTGAACATCACGATAATTTAATGGAGAGTGTATTATACTTTTATATGGAAGGAATATTATTTAAAATTATGTTACAATTAATTGTGGAGGCATAATTGTATTTATTTATTTTTATTCATTTTATTTTACGTTTACCTGGAAAGTCCGACTGGACACAGGTCCATTTTCAGAGGAGGCCCAGGGAAAAACGCTCCAGGTAAATACATACATATAATTCTCAATTTCTTTGCTCAGGAATCTAGGACAATGCCCCAAAATTAAGGAAAACTTTAAGGACAAGTTTAACTTATTTAAAAATTTAACAGAATGACATGTTTTGCATCAATATGCATTTTTTGAATAATAGAAAGTGTGAAACTTAATGTTTGGCATTACTGATACCTTGTAAACCTCCAAAAATTACATAAAATCTACATTTTACAAGGGACACCAAAAATATGAAGTAAAATCATGGACTTTTTTTGCAAAATCAGAAACAGCTGACAACTTTGCATGGAGGAGGGTACAATGGTTTCCCTTCTGTACTGCAGGACTACAGAAATGTATTTAGGAAGGTTGTGCCACTATCAATTTTCAAATTTAAAGAAAGAATACATATAAAGCTGATTATTTTAAGTTTTGTGTAACTGACTACATAAAGATGAGGGGTCTTAATATGACAGCTAAAAGTTATGTTTAACAGTAGGTGTGTGCTAGGAGGGATCTCTTCCATTTACACTACAGCATGATTTTCTCAATAAATGTTTATTGCTTCAGTAAAGTAATACAAGTGTGTAATTAATATGAACAGAAGCACTTTTATTTGGTTAATTAATTATAATTGGTTGTGCTATAATTACCTGCAAACAAGATTGATTATATAAAGTAGATTTCCAGCACACACACGTTTTTTTTTTTGTTTTTAATTTTTAACACAGTTACTGAATTATCACTTACAACATAGGCAAACATACATTTATATAAAAGAACAAGCCATATTAACATATTCCTGGATGCAAATATTATACATCATACATTTTCTTTTGTATACTTATCAACAATAACATTACATAAAATTGATTAATTCTTGCATTCTCTTAAACCTCACTCCTTCTTCAAGACGATATTCTGTGTTTTCTATGTATTCTCTTCCTACCCTTTTCCTAAAGATCCCACTTCCATTTGTTCTCCTTTATCTCTGATATAATGTTTAATACTTCACATACTTTTTTAAGAAGATACCACAAATAAACTTAACAAGGCCGTACTTTGTCAAGGGAATTAAGATCCTGTGTTCCTGCTTAAAAAAAAAAATCAGTCCCTTAGTTACACCCACTTGCTCACCCAACATTTCTAACAGAGTATTGTGTAGGGAATTTTTAAAGTCTACCATCTCATTATACTCCCCAAAGCATACATTTCCAGTGACCTCTTTCTTCCCATCACACCTCCAATATCTCCCATCTAAAAAGAGTAAAAAAAAAAACCTTTGGAGTCTGCTTGAGGTATAAAATACCTATGCAAACATTTCCAAGCAAAAAGCCTAAATATTCTAGACTTGGATGCATATTTGGGAGCAATACATGTCTTCCCAGTGTTTCTTTGCGAATTATTATCCAGTCTCTCTTCCCAATTTTTTCTAACCTCCCCGATGGATTCTTATACTGCAGCAATTTACATGCTCTACTAATTATCCTGTTTTTAACAGCAGCATCTGTTCCAGATTCAATCAAAAACTCTACCAGAGCAGGTCTTTCATTTAGGATTCCTGTATCCCTTTCTCTTTTGTCTATACTCAGATTATCAATCCCTCAAAGGAAAGGCGGTTACTAGCATGCAGTCCGAATGTCTTCTTGGCTTCTTCCCATTCTATTACCTTTCCCTCTCTAGATATGTGCTCCAAGTACCTTGGTTCCTCTGCCAGTTTTCTCCAGTAAATTCCAGCCCCCTCTTGACTATTCTCTGTACCCCTAAATGCTGTCATCCCTATTAGCAAAATCCCATTTTTCCATTCTCATATTGGCTTAAATGTTGCAATACTTTCTGCTACTTTATAAACATATTATTTTGTATGGCTCTTGTTAGTCTTCTTAAGGATCTGCATCAAAACCCCCAAATCTCTCCTTATTTCTTGAACCCCCCATTTCATCATCATCCCCTTCCACTTTGAATTATATGTTTCTGCTTGTGTTATGTACATCAGCCTTAACTGCATAGCTCTAAAGTAACTATTTAAATCAAGTAATCTTAAACCATCTTGTTCTATACAAAGGGTGAACTTATCCCACTTAAGTCTTGCCCCTTTCCCCTCCCAGATCAATTCTTTATTATTGTCCACAACTTCTCAGGTTGATAAAAAAATATTCTTGACCTGTGTATAAAACTAAAAGAACTAAAAATATTTTCATTGCTTCCATCTTACTACCCATATCCAAAATCAAGACCTTCAGTTTCAATGTTTTTGTACCAGCTTTTATTTACTCGCCTCCCACATACCCTTAGCTGCTACAACAGAATCCTTTTTAATTCATACACCTAAACATTTCATCTTATCAAGTTCCAGTAATTTAGAGGAAAAAAGAAATCAATGCACTCACAGGTGCATACAATAAATGAAACACTGAAGGACTATGTCAACTTAAATAACAAAAGGTTGGAAAACGGAAGAAGCTTCAACTATTCAGATGAACTGATAGAAGTGCAAAAATCTAAGGCAGAAATGAAGAGTACGCCCAAAGAGGTATGCTCAGATGACTCAGGGAGGGGGGAAAAAGGTCACTGCTGAAACAGGGATCTGAGTTGTGACTGGGACCCTCTCACCAGTCTCCCCGAAGTTATATACCTTCAACCTCACTCCCACCCTGCAAGCGGGAATTTTTGTTTCTGAACTCTTCAGGTGGCTAGGTTGAACCACCAGCAGTTAGACAGTGTTCTGCTCAAAGTCATGTTCTTCTCCCAGGCAGCAGAAATGGTGCCTATGTTGCTCTTAGCTTGTTATACGTACTGGCTATATGGACACTGAGAGGGTCTTCCTACTTCAGACAATTAAACTAGGACATTTTCCATAATCTAACTAAGAATCAAAATACAACATGTCATTAAACTGGACAGAAAATGGTGCACTCAAGGGGTAGTTGGCTTTCCTACTACAGTACCAAATACTGCATCACATGTCACTGTCACACACACACACACACACACACACACCCACACACACACCCACACACAACCAAGCACAAAAGGTTTTAAAAAAGTGTCAAATTGAAGCTGAACAGAGGAAGAACTCAACTGCACATCAACCACAGAGGGTTTTAGATGTTAGAACTCTTATTACTTCCATTTACTTTCTGTATTATGCCTTTTAATCTGCATCTTCTATATCTACTCTCTCACAGAGAACAAGCTATTCTAAGTTGAGCACCCAGTGATAAACAGTAAATAATTCTGATGGCATATATCTAATTCCACTGGGATTCAAACTGGCTCAACCTGCAAACAGTACAACTCCATCTAAGTGGTAGTGAATGAGACCAAAGAATCCATCGCACTACATAGACTCAATTAACAGCCTACTGAAAGACAGGTAAGTGCTAGTAAAGTGGTGCTGTTTTTTTATTCAAGGGTGGGGAGTTGCACTGCATTTGGATACTACCTACGTATCAGCTTGACATGCATATTATGTAACATCATAAATAGAGCAATTATGAATCTGTTAGAGAAATAACTTTACTTGTAAACCTGATAGAATTCTTTGAATAAGTAACTGATACCTTTGATGGAGGTTTGATAGTCAACATATCTACGTCTAGCAAAATTAACGGACATAATCATGAATATCAAGTATATGGCATAAGCTGATATATAATTAACTAGGTCAAAATATGGTAACTCAATACAGTACAAGAGAACTGAGAAGAATACCCCTGGACACTGTGCAAGTGACCAACGCAGTACCACAAGATTCACTGTTGGTTACCTTGTTATTTGCTATCTTTCTAGAAGTTAAAGAGGGCAGCACTTTGTTGAAGAAAAATTCTTCAGATGACTGCAACATGTGAAGCCATCCATCCACAAAGTACAGTTGTGTACACTTACCATAAATGTAGATGTTCGAGTGTATTCACTGTTGCAGTCATTACATTAGGGTAATCTGCTGGCAGGCTGCCCTCAGTCGGCCAGATTAACAAAGTCTTGGGTCCTGCATTGGCTGCTGTCCCTTCTTCCATGATGTTAGGTCGTCAGGGGTATAAAAACATGAAGCTGACGCCATTACATCAGTTTTTCTTGCCCCAGATGTCAGGTGCCCATATATAAAAAATTAAAAACACAAAAATATACCTCCAAACAAAAGCAAATACACCAAAAAGGCTTTTAAGTATAGTAAAAGAAAGTAGAGGCATAGTAAGACAAAAACAGGGGGGCTGGAGGGAGGGTAACCAGGACTGCAACAGTGAATACACTCAAACATCTACATTTATGGTAAGTGTACACAACTGTACTATGTTCTTCGTGTTTCACTGTTGCAGTCATTACATTTGGGTAGATTCCCAAAGCTATGGTTGGGAGGATGGATTTATACAGCATTAGGACCGGCTATAAGGCCCCGAAAAACAGCAGTGGCAAAGCCAGCTCTGGATTTAGAGAAAATTGTTAACTGATAATGCTTAGTGAAAGTATGAACTGAACTCCAGGTAGCAGCTTCTAGAATATCCCTGGTAGGAAAACCTCTGAGAAAGGCTGTAGAAGAAGATGCAGCCCTGGTGGAATGGGATCTGATCCCCTGGGGGATAGGTTTCCCATGGTGCTTATAGCAGAAATTAATACAATGGCTTATCCATTTAGAAATGGTTTCCTTTGAAATAGCCTTTCCCTCTGCCCCTGCAGCAAATGCTACCAGCAGTTGTTCAGATTTTCTTCGAGATTTAGTCCTGTCTAAGTAAAATCTAAGTTGTCTGTGCACATCCAATGAATGCAGAATCTGCCCCCCCTTGTTCTGTGGATTGGCAAAGAAAGTTGGCAAATGAATGGACTGATTAAGAGCTACACTGGATACCTCTTGGGCATGCATGATGGATTGGTTCTGAGTGACACCCTGTCCGCATGAAAGATGACGAAAGGCTCCACTGCCATAAGGGCCTGTAATTCAGAAATCCTTATAGCTGACGTGATTGCTAAAAGGAAGGCTGTTTTCCAAGAAAGAAACTTTAAGTTTGCAGTAGTAGCTGGCTCGAAAGGAGGTAGAGTGAGTTTCTCCAATACAAAGTTAAGGTCGCAGGCAGGGGTTGGAGCTCTCCTGGGAGGTCTCAAGTTTTTGGCCCCTCTGAGATACTGCTTTAGCAGAGGATGAGAGAAGGGGAGGAGGGGTTCTGTGTTGTAATGAGCTGAAATGGCTGAGGCATGGATTTTTATGGAAGAAAAAGACAGGCCGTTGTGAAGCATCTCAGTTAAATATTGCAAAATCTGAGGTAAATTGGGCACTGCTGTGCTCATCCCTTGAGACTGATTCCAGGCATAGAATCTTTTCCATTTGTCAGCATAAGATTTTCTAGTACTAGGTCTTCTCGCCTCCAAAATGACATCCATCACAGGTTTGCTGAGGGATGCTAATGGGGAATTTAAATGATTAGCCAAGCTGCAAGATTCAGTGTTTGGAGCTGAGGGAGAAGAATTTGGTTCTCCTGCTGAGACATGAAGAAGGTGTCTGAGGCAGGTGCCATGGAGAAATTTGTGACAGACTGCGTAGGAGTGGGTACCAGTGTTGGCGAGGCCAGTATGGAGCAATCAAAATCATTTTTGGTTTGTCCTCTTTGACTTTTAGTATAACTTTGGACAGCCTAGGTAGAGGGGGAAAGGCACAGACTGATAGGTTTTTCCAACTGAAGGACAGAGCATCCACTTTCCAGGCTTTTTTGTGAGGAGTTCTTGTGCAAAATTTGTCCAACTGGTAGTTCTGGGGTGAGGCAAAAAGATCTATGTCTGAGCTCCCCCATTTGCGTGTCAACATGCTGAAAATCCATGGTTCCAGTTTCCATTCGTGTGGGTCCATGAGATTTCTGCTTAGTTCGTCTACCAGAATATTCAGCTTTCCTGGCAGGAATTGATCTTGTACTTGATAGCTCAAGGCTGTGTTCCACAATGCCATGGCTAGTCTGCAGAGGGGGTAGGAATGTGCACCCCCCCTGCTTGTTTATGTACCACATAACTGTGTTGTTGTCCGTCTTTACCATTAGTTGTCCTGGGTGAAGGTAGTCCTTGAAGGCTGTCAGTGCATTCTCTACAGCTAGCATTTCTCTTTGATTGATATAAAGGTGCATTTGATTTGGGCTCCATTTGCCCTGAATGCACTTCCCTGCCAGATGAGCCCCCCATGCATAGTCTGATGCGTCTGTAGTTAGGGTTTGGGCGGCGGGGGGTGGTGTGAATGGCAGTCCCTTGTTTTGGTAAAGGCCTCTGCCCACCATAGGAACTCTAGTTGCAGGCAAGGTATGATAGGAATCATTGTTTCCAGGCTGTGACAATGTTGACTCCATAAACTTTTTAAGTACCACTGATGTTTCCTGAAATGCAGTCTTGCATATGGAATTAGACGAATACAGGAGGCTGTGAACTCCAAGGCTTGCAGTATTTGTCTTGCAGACAGCAGGGTTT
This sequence comes from Protopterus annectens, assembly GCF_019279795.1. Classification (NCBI taxonomy): domain Eukaryota; kingdom Metazoa; phylum Chordata; order Ceratodontiformes; family Protopteridae; genus Protopterus; species Protopterus annectens. The sequence continues at coordinate 96,579,014 of NC_056731.1, read as the reverse complement.
TTGTGACCACCTGTTTGAAGTAAGTCACCAAATGAATTTGCTTTTCTGGCATAAGGAAAGCCATCTGGGCAGTTGTATTCAAGCTTGCACCCAGGAATGTAATTTTTTGAGAGGGTACCAGTTGTGATTTCTTTTCATTTATGGTGTACCCTAGACAAGTTAGAACCCTTTTTACAAACGCCAGATGTTTTAGAAGAATGGCCTGGTTTTCTGCCTGAATTAGACAATCGTCCAGGTATGAATATATTTGAATATTTCTTTGCCTGCAAAATGCAATTACTGGAGCCAGGAACTTTGTAAATACCCTGGGTGCAGTAGATAAGCCAAAGGGCAGTGCAGAGAACTGATAATGCAAGTAGCCTGCTTTGAAGCGTAAGTATCTTTTGCAAGATTCCCTGATTGGGATATGCAGGTAAGCCTCTTTTAAATCTAGAGTTACCAACCAGGCATCTTTGCCTAGCATAGGAAGTAACTGGCGAAGAATCAGCATCTTGAATTTTGGAATGTCCAGAAAGGTGTTTAGAATAGACAGGTCCAGAATTGGACGCCATTATTTGTCTTTTCTGGTTACCAGGAAAAGTCTGGAATAGAAACCTTGTCTCTTTTCCTTATGGTACTAGTTGAATTGCCCCCATGTTTAGGAGGTAAAGTACTTGTTTCTGAGCCTCTGCCCACTGATTTGGGGGCAGGTCTGGCCATCTGTTTGGAGTTGGCAACGTGTGGAGTTGGCAACGTGTGGAAATGAAATCTGTATCCCTGGGACACTATATTTAAAACCCATTTGTTCTGGGTTATAAGTTGCCAGTTTTTTGCATGAAGAGCCAGTTTTCCCCCCAAAGGGGCAGCTAAGAGGTAAGTGCTTGGTAATTTTAAAGGAAAGTCATTGAGACCGTTTACCATAGGGAGGTGTCTTGTTATTTCCAGATTTGGAAACAGAGGCACCCCATTGCTTAGTTCTGAAAGTCCCTTGGGACTGAAACCTGGTGCTAGTGGAATGTCTGGGTTTGGCTTGAGTGGCTCTGGAAAGAACTGGAAAGGACCAGTTCTTAGTAGGCCAGTGCCTACTAAATCTTGGAGGTTGTACTTGTAAGAAATCTTTCACAGTTTGCATAGATTTAGCTTTATCTTCCATCTTTTTTAGAACTTCTTCAGCTTTATTGTCAAATAGACGGTCCTGCTGCAAAGGAGCATCACACAGTTTTGCTTTAACATGATCAGGCAGAGATTGCACCTTAAGCCAAGCATGCCTTCTAAGCACAGACCCAGTAACAGCAGCCCTGCAAGAGGCCTCCAAAGAATCAAAACCACACTGCAAAGTATGTTTTCCAACTTGTTCAGATGAATGCAATAAATCCTGTAAATTTCCACACAGCCAGAAATCAATATCATTTTCTGTTTAAGTAAACCCATGACAAGCTGTTGATATTTTAGCATATGGAATTGACAGTTTAAAGCCCTGATTGCCAAGGTTGCAGAAGTATAAACCTTTTTATCCCATCTATCCAGCGCCCTGGAGTCTCTATCAGAAGGGGTAGGATTTTTAGCAGTAGAAGCCTTAATGCCCTTGGGCCCCTGAGAAATGGTTTCAGGATCCGCAACAGGATTTTTGAAAAGAAATTGTCAGGAACCCTGTAATATCTGTCTGGTTTACAAGGGGCCGGAGGCAGGGAATCAGGGGCCAAACTGGATTCTGAAAACACATCATCAAACAATGTCTAGTACAGGAGGTATAGCCAAAGGCCTATGCTGAGGAGGAAAAAGAAGGAAATCCCTAATTCAGAGAAATCCTGACTTTCCCAGTGGAAATGCTCCCTTAAGATATGTAAAGTTTCCCCAAAAGAAAAATCCTCAGGGGGAGAAGAAGAAGGAATGGAATCCTCTGGATCAGAGTCCTCATAAGTAGGTATGGACAAATCCTGTTCATTAGAAGAGTCAGAAGAAACAGAGTCCTGTTCAGAAGATTCATAGTCAAGTTTAGCCCTAGGTCTCTTAGAGGGGGGGGTTGACTACCCCTGATTAAAGTAATTAAATCTTCAGCCATTTTTATCATTTGTTTTTTAGGCATATGGACCTGAACATGTGGCCTGGGAGTCGGTTTTTTAGACATAGATCGAGATATTGGCCTTAATATTGAAGGTGGTGTCGGTTTAATATGCAAGTCTGTAGGCCTGAATACACCCTCAGAAGCCGGCTCCGGACCCATCCAAGGTACAGACATCCGCGGATTCCATAACTGAAGCATCTCACAGCATACCGGACTCCGAATGGGTCCCAGTAGAGGCCTGCGAATCAGATGTAGCAGGTATCAGGGGCTGTGAAAGCGCCTCACTGAGTACCGGCGAACTGGCGACTGGCTTAGGAGAAGCGTCGTCGGCAGTTTTGAACCTCAACGGTCTGTCTCTGTCATTTTCTTTGCGTTTTTTTGGTACTCCAGTAGTCGGATGGCTAACCGACGTCATTTCTGGATAATTAAACAAAGAACCGAAATATTTAGAAGCAAAAATGTACCAACGACAGATACTGCACTGATTAAATAAAGCACAAAACTGACAGCAAAGTACATCGTGGTCAGGGCCTAGGCAAGGAATACAGTACAAATGAAAATCCTTATGAGGTATTTGCTTCCCACAAGTAATACAATTATTAACTTTTACTGATATCGGTAAAGAGCAAGAAAAAGTTTCCCCAACGGGGTACTTAGCTTTTAGTTGAAGACTTTGGTTCTGAAATTCGAAAATAAAAATTTCAGGAGTCGGCCGACCGGCACTTGCAAACTGCTTCTGCTTCGGGCACCACGCGGCAAGAAAGCCTGATGTAATGGCGTCGGCTGCATGTTTTATACCCCTAACGACCTGATGTCATGGAAGGAGGGACAGCAACCGACGCAGGACCCAAGACTTTGTTAATCAGGCCGACTGAGGGCAACCTACCAGCAAATTACCCTAATGTAATGACTGCAACAGTGAAACACGAAGAACATCCCCTTTTTCTCATTTCTTGACATGGGGTTGGGGTGTCACTTCAACGGTGACAATCTACAGCCAAGGTTTACACCGCTGGGGGGCTAGCCCTGCCATAGTAGTTCTTCCTCAGCAAACATTTACACTTATGGCCATTTTAGAGCATCCAATCCACCTACTGCATGTCTTTGGAATATGGGAGGAAACCAGAGCACCTGAAGGAAACCCATGCAAAGTGAAAAGCTATGGTACCCCCGAATTAGAAAGGGTCTAGGCACTCTACATTTATGGTGGTCTTGCAAAAGTCTTATGTTCAGCATAAAAAATGTTACATTGAAAAATTACCCCCTTTCTTTCATGCCTTATATGTGAGGAACGTACAAGTTTTCATACACGTCTGAGTAAGTATGCCAGTTAATCCTGTCTGCTATTCACAACTGTGCTATGTTTGGTGACAGAAAAATTAAAATGTTATTTTAGTTTGGACTTATAATCCATGGAATATCCTTAATGTTTTTCCATCAACAAAGGATGCAAAAGACAAGATTTTCCTGATGTTTCTTTAGCAGATGTACCATGTTTTCCCATTCTTCATATGACATACCTATCTTCTGCAGGCAGTATATTTATTCTTGCCCTTTTACTAAATAAGGTTATAATCAATCTAATGAACAGTAATGACTGTTTTACTACAACAACCTTAATAAAGAGATTCAAATATAAAAACAAATAAGTGCAATACAAAAAAGCAGCAAGTAGTAACAAAAGTCTCCTGTCACATGGAAACTATGACTAAGAGAACAGTGCGAACAACATTAAGGAATATGAGATGAAAGGGATAGTAAGTGCACAGATCTGGAGGAAAATGACTTCATAAAGATACATTCTCTTGCAATGACTGTTAGGGAGGGAAAAAGTTAAGGACGGGAAAGGCTGAAAGCAGAAGCAATACACAGTGACAGGTAATGCACTACAAAGTATAATTATCAATAGGAATAGGAGGAAAAGTGGACAGATTCCAGGAAAGTGCACAAACAAGCAAAGGTTGAGGAAGAATGCATGGGAAATGGAGATGGGGGGGGGGGTGCTTACTAAATTCCTGGCTACCAGCCATAGTAGTCCCGAGAAACTAGAAGAAATACTGCAGAAAGGTACATGTTTTTTTAAAACAAAAAAGGACAGAGCAGAAAGAATAAGGAGCAACTAAAACAGACTTTTATCATACTCTCCTACCACACAGAACGAAAGTTGACTAAAATGGAAATGTTTCAGACAGCATAATTTTATCCTAATTAATATGGTAAATGGCTACAAGAGTTTATAAAACATGAAGAAAATGTAGTAAATGTTTCATCAATGTAAAATAGAAGCCAAAATTCTTTTTAACTGGTTAACTGTGTACAAGTCATTAATTCATATATACATGTATAAGGGTGCACATGCACACATATTAATGTTCATATACATGCACACATATATAACAGGGCATTTTTTTTTTTTTGTAAACATTTTTTTTCTATATTTTTCTATTTTATAGAACTTTTCTCCCTGGGTCTCTGCTGAAAACAGGGTATTACCCAGGCCAGATTTTCCTGGTAAACAATGTCAAATAAATACATAAATAAATACATTTTTTTACTATGACCGCACTTCTGGTTTCCTGCCTCAGCATACAGAAAATAAACAATAACTCTGAATCCTAGTTGCTGTCATTCCACTCTTTCACATTATCCAAATAATTAACTGACATTCAGAATGTTTCTTTACCTCAATGACATGTGCTCTGAGTAATTTTCTGTCCTTTTTCTTTCGGGAGATTTCTCTAATGAACATGTTAATGTCATCTGATGCTTTACATATCTGTTGAGGTGTGGCATTTAAAGCACATCTGTCAGAACAAATATCACGTTTAGTATTTCAAAGCTTCAGTTCATAACACAATAGCTTTAAGTAACATCTTCTGTGTATATTATATACGGTTTGGTTAAGTATACCATGTCTTGCATCTGAAATAAAGTTAATTCCTTAATGAAATCACAGTTGAGCTCTTTCAGCCTTACGGCAGTCAGGACTTCATCAGAGCTGACAAGAAACTTGCAATCCACAATTAAATAACTTTCAAAAAAGTCATGTGATCAATGTCATGTAACACTGCACTAAATAATGTCTATATGTAAAAAAATAAACAAAAACTGAATGCTAAAAACATACTGGAATATTATGTTTTTTGTCATGTAAAAGATTAAAAGTTATAATTTTGCAGCTCTCAGTTTCCGTACACTGGATATCGATATATTATCATTAAGTCCTGAGACGTTAAAATGCTAAAGAAAACAGTAATCATAACTAGCCAATCAGAAAATTGCATTACCAACATACAGACCCACGTTTATCTACAAGAACTAAAACTAAACACATGCCTAAATTATAAAACTAATAAAGTCTAAGAAAAAACTCACTACAGCACTAAAATATTTACAGTAAATGAACTGTCAGAGCATTAAAAATTTATCTCATTAACTAAGAAAAACAAGTGCCCAGCTACAAAAAAAACTATGAAACATCTCAAAGCTCTATGCTGTACTAACTTGAGCAATTCACCCCACTGAAGACAATGGGAAATGCTCCCAATGAACCTTGAACCATAATGTTCTAGCAACCCCTAAAATAAAAGACTTTCAGAACCACCGATTAGATTTTTTTTAATTGAGATATCTATTCAAATCAAAACCTTGACATTCAGTAGGCATCATTAAAAACTGAAATAAGGGTTTACTTCACTATTATCATAACCATTTAAAAGTTTAACATGGAAAAAAAGACTAAGATTTAAAATAAAAGTTAACTGAGTCAAAGCTTATAGAAAATTTTTGATCTAGAGTTAGAGAAATAAGCAAAATAATGTTAATCTGAAGTAAACGCAGAACTGTCTTCAAATATGTCTTGGCCTGAGGCAAGATTAAGTGTCAGACTTTCAAATACTGTCTAAATACTTTGCATAAATAATTTTGATACAGTAAAATCCTGTGAAGATTCAAGCTTTAAGCACTGGTCAAAATGAAATAATTGATGACAATTCCATTTTGACAACATTTTTTGATTTGCTTTCAAACTTACATAGCTTTACCAATATTACTTCACAGGAATCTGATATTCAGTGCCATTAAGACTCATTAAATCTCATATCTTATCAGATGACCATTTTGCATCACAAAATCCACCAATGGGATTATAAAAGGTATTGAACAGCATTAGTTAAGAAAAAAGTGATCTACCTTTCCCCAGAAGACAGACATTTCAGATGTATGTCTGAACCAGTCTAAAACTATTTCTTCTACATAAAATGAATATAGATTCACTGAAATCCAAATAATTATCTTTCTACATCATCAACTAATCTATGTTTGGAGCAGGTTTTACCCTCTCTAGTGTGATTTTTACATTTTAAGTCAACTACAATCTGTCAGATCAGATCTTCTTAATGAACAACATTCATCAGGAACGCAGTTTTTGTGTGAGCTATCAATGCTGCTAAGGCCCTTGATCATGTAAATTTTAGATTCTTATTTGGTGTGTTACAAAAAGCTAAATCTTCTTGCATCATAGAAAGTTCTAGGCTACTAAGCCTTTCAACTATTATGCCTTGCTAGTCCCTACCCAAGAATGTACTTCCCCCTTCTTGAGGAGGGCTATGCCAGTCATGCCCAGGGTGATTTTATGAATATTGATCCAATTATTGAGGTCTCATTTACAAGAAGATGGTCAAACACACTACTTTATCTGTATGGAGAGCATATTCCAAAGGTGAGGGAGATGATCTTTTTTGGAAATCAGTTCCAAGCAGAAATAGCATAGGTAATTTATATCTTGAGCCATTATTTATATTCATTACTTTGTCGTCAGTGGTAGGTCTCCCATTTTTAGTTTTTGCTGATGATATTAAAAATTAGGGTGGTATTTAGAGTCATTACGCATAAGCACTGTAAGCATCTGTGTGGGTTGTCGACAAAGTACAGTTTTGTACCTACCATAAATGTAGATGTTCGAAGATCCACATTGCTGCAGTCCTTACTTATGGGTAGTCCGCTGTCCTCGGTCGGCCCGAATACCAAAGTATTAGGCTGACGTCGGTCATGGGCGCCTAGATCTGACATCAGAGCGTCAGGGTATAAAGGCGCATGACCGACGTCATATCCTCAGTCTTTTCTTGCCCCAGATGTCAGAAGGCCAAACCAGAAAGGCCACAGCCAAAAACAGAATGCCTCCCAAAAACATGCCCAACAACAACCATCACCTAAAGCATAGCACCAAGTCATACTACAGAGGGGAAGGAGGGAGGGTAAATTGGACTGCAGCAATGTGGATCTTCGAACATCTACATTTATGGTAGGTACAAAACTGTACTATGTTCTTCATCTCACATTGCTGCAGTCCTTACTTATGGGTAGAATCCCAAAGCAACGGGAAAGGGAGGATGGTAAAATCATAAAGCATTAGGGGCCGCTAAAATGCCCTGTAAAATTGCAGTGGCAAATCCAGCCCTAGACTTAGAATAAAGAGGAAGGTGGTAATGTTTAGAAAAGGTATGCACTGAACTCCAAGTAGCTGCCTCCAAAATGTCTTTTGTAGCTACCCCCCTTATAAAGGCCGTAGAAGTAGCAGTAGCCCTAGTGGAATGAGGCCTGATTCCAGCAGGAATCTCCTTACCATGATGGGAATAACAGAAAGAAATACAAAACCCAATCCATTTAGAAATAGTTTGTTTTGAAACAGGTTTACTCTGTGAACCCAAAGCAAAAGAAACAAACAATTGCTGAGATTGTCTGAACTCCTTGGTTCTGCTCAAATAATAACGCAACTGCCTGTGAATATCCAAAGTATGCAAAATTTTCTCCCCTTTATTTTGGGGGTTTGCATAAAAAGTAGGCAAATGAATAGTTTGATTTAAGGCCACACTAGAAACCACTTTAGGCATAAAGGAAGGATTAGTACGCAAAGATACCCTATCCTTATGAAAAATCAGGAAGGCTCCACTGCCATGAGGGCCTGTAATTCAGAAACCCTTCTTGCAGAGGTAATGGCCAACAAGAAAGCAGTTTTCCATGATAAATACTTTAACTCGGCAGTAGCTGCAGGCTCAAAAGGTTGTAGAGTAAGTTTTTCCAACACAAAATTGATATCCCAAGCAGGAGTAGGAGCTCTACGTGGGGGTCTTATATTCTTTGCCCCTCTAAGAAATTGCTTAAACCAAGGATGAGAGAATAAAGGAGGGTCACAATCATAGTGAGCAGAAATGGCTGCAGCATGGACCTTTATTGAGGAGAAAGACAAACCCTTGTCCAATAACTCAGTAAGATATTGAAGAGCAACACTTAAATCAGGTTTGGAGACATCAAAGTCCTTTCCTTTGCTCCAAATAAAAAATCTCCTCCATTTAACAGCGTAAACTTTCCTGGTACTAGGCCTCCTGGCCTCCAAAATAACCTTCAAAACTTGTTGTGGAAGCTGAGACCCTCCAGAGTCTAAAACAGAATATGCCAGGCTGTTAGATGCAGAGACTGAATCTTGACATTGAGGAAGTGACTGTCCTCTTGTGACAAAAGGTGCGGAATCAAAGGCAGAGGCCATGGAGGTTCTCGTACTAAACTCCTCAGTAGTGGGTACCAGTGTTGTCGAGGCCAATCCGGTGCTATCAAAATCATGGTTGGCTTGTCTTGTCTGGCCTTCAAAAGTACCTTGGGAAGAAGAGGCAAAGGTGGAAAGGCATATACATGCAGATTGTTCCAACTGAAAGATAGAGCGTCCACCTTCCAAGCTGTGTGATGAAACATTTTTGTGCAAAACTTTGGCAACTGGTAATTTAGTGGAGAAGCGAACAGATGTATGTCTGGAGTTCCCCATAACACTGTCAACTGTTGAAATACATGAGGATCCAATTTCCACTCGTGAGGATCCACTATTTGTCTGCTCAATACATCTGCTAAGGAGTTCTGTGCTCCTGGTAGAAACCTTGCCTGAAGATTGAGGTGTAGATTGAGAGCAGTTTCCCACAGAATCATCGCTTGCCTGCAAAGAGGGTAAGAATGGGTTCCCCCCTGCTTGTTGATGTACCACATGACAGTAGTGTTGTCTGTTTGAATCAACACCTGCCCTGGATGAAGAAAATCTTTGAAAGCCATCAATGCAAACTGGACTGCTAACATTTCCTTCAAGTTGATATGCAAATGTTGGAGTTTGACAGGCCACGTGTTTTGCACCCATTTTCCATTGAGGTGTGCTTGTCCGAGGCATCTGTCGTTAGAATCTGACTCGCCTCTGGCCGGGTCACAGAGAGTCCCTTGTTTAGGTGACATTCCTGAGCCCACCACAAAAACTCCTTCTGAATGCAAGGTATTATCTGAATGACAGTGTCTAGATCTTGGCAGTGCTGTGTCCACACATTTTTGAGATACCATTGAAGCTTCCTCATATGCAATTTGGCATTGGGAAGCACCAGAATACAAGATGCCATGAACCCCAAGGCTTGAAGGACTGTCCTTGCAGTCAGCCTGGACCGTAGAGACATTTGCTGGAAATAAAGAGAAAGGCTTCTTTGTTTGTCCGGGGTCAAAAAAGCCATCTGGGAAGCTGTATTCAGTCTCACACCCAGAAAGCACATGTCCTGAGAGGGTACTAGACTGGACTTTGTTTCATTCACAGAATACCCTAGGCATCTTAACACTGCCATCACATACTGTAGATGATGAAGAAGTTCGCCCCTTTCTTGTGCAATAATCAGACAGTCGTCCAAATAAGGATAAATCTGTATTCCTCTTAGTCTGAAAAATGCTATCACTGGAGCCAGAACCTTTGTGAACACTCTGGGCAGTAGATAAGCCAAAGGGCAATGCAGAGAACTGATAATGTAAATTTCCAGCCAGCAGGTACCTCCTGCAACTGGGCCTGATAGGAACATGAAGGTAAGCCTCTGAGATCCAGAGTAACCATCCAGTGATCCTTTTCCCAACAGAGGTAAAAGCTGTTGTAAAGTCAGCATCTTGAACTTTGGAATGTCCAGGTAAGTGTTGAGGATAGATAAATCCAAAATTGGTCTCCACGTGTTTCCTTTCTTTGGAACTAGAAACAGGCGAGAATAAAATCCTAGGCCCACTTCTGACAGAGGAACTGGCTGTATAGCTCCTATTTGAAGAAGTAAAGAAATTTGTCTGTGAGCCTCTATCCTTTGCCGAGGAGGGCGTCTGGCATGCCTTTGAAAGGAGGCATGGTATGGAAATAGAACTTGTAACCTCGGTTTATAATGTCCAATACCCATTTGTCCTGGGTGACTAAATGCCAATTTTGCTTGAAAAGAGCCAACTTTCCTCCCAAAGGAGCTGCCAGGCAAGAGGAATCTGGCAGCTGAAAATGCAGGTCATTGGGCCAGTTTACGAAAGGACTGGCCCCTGCCCTCACCAGCAGATTGAGCAGGCGAACTCCATTGTCTCGGCCTGAAGGTACTCTGAGCTCTGCCCCTACCACGCCTAGATCTACCCCTAGACTGAGAATCAGAAGAAGGGTACGTCCACCCCTTAGTAGGCCAATTTCTACTAAACTTTGGAGGTTGTACCTGCAAAAAATCTTTAACAGTCTGCATAGACTTAGCCTTGTCTTCCATTTTCTTTAAGACTGACTCCACAGGAGGACCAAACAAAACTTCAGACTGCAAAGGGGCATCCAGAATTCTAGACTTAACATGCTCAGACAAATTCTGATCCTTAAGCCAGGCGTGCCTACGAATAACTGAACCAGTGGCAGCAACCCTAGAAGAAGCCTGTAAAGCATCAAAACCACATTGCAAAGAGTGCTTACCCACCTGTTCAGAAACATGCACTAAATCCTGCAATTCTTTACACTCTATGCCCTCTGCCAAAGCATCCACTTTAGATCTTAGCTGAGAAAGGAGGAAATTCTGATACTTCAACATATGAAACTGGCAGTTCAAAGCTCTCATTGCTAAAGTAGAAGAGGTATACACCTTCTTACCCCATCTATCCAAAGCTCTAGCTTCCTTATCCAGAGGAACCGGATTCTTAACAACAGAGGCTCTAACACCCTTAGGCCCCTGACTAATAGTTTCTGGGTCCGCCCTAGGACTCTTATACAGATATTTATGAGCCTCAGGCACCCTGTAATACCTGTCCGGTTTAACTGGGGCAGGAGGCACAGAATCTGGATTAAGGGAAGCTTCGAGAAAACGTCTGAAACAACATCCAAAACCGGAGGTATAGCTAAGGGTCTATGCTGTGGTAAAACAAGAACTCCCTAAGCCTCTTCCGGGAATCAGAGTAATCCTGTCCCTCCCACTTAAAATGCTCCCTCATGGAATGCAGAGTTTCTGAAAATGAAAAATCCTCTGGAGGAGAAGCAGAAGGAGTGGAATCCTCTGCATCAGAATCAGAATAAGGAGGAAATCTTGAATGTCCTCAGAAGAAGACTCTGAATCATCTGAGGCCTGCTCCAAACTTTCCAACTCTGGCTCCATCCTAGGCCTCTTATCAGGAGGGGGCATAGAACCTCTAATTAAAGAAATCAAATCCTCTGCCATTTTAAGCATGTGCTTTTTAGGCACAGACCCTGAAGAACCAGAACTGACACCAGAGGAAGGCAAAACAGACCTGCCCTTAGAAGGAGCCTTAGAAACAGTAGCAGAAGGCCTAACCACCTTAGGCATAGAAGGGAGAATAGTAACCTGAGAGGCCCCTTCAGCCTGGCCTGCCTCCTGAGAGGCCACATCTTGTAAAATCAAAGTTTCCCCCTGGAACTCAACAGAAACTTCAGCCGGATCCACCTGTTCAGCTGTAGCTTCTAAAGGTCCGGCGTCCGAAACGGACGAATCATCCTGCCTAGGCTTTAAAGATTTGTCTTTGCGCTTCTTAGTAGAAGCAGGCGGAACATCCGGCGGCATATTATAATTACACCTCTTGCCAAAGACTAACCTAGCGCAATCTAACCTCCGTTTATAGTGCGCTTATTAAACCTAGCACAAAACCGACACCCGACTACGTGCTCCGGTCCCAAACAAGGAATACAAAGCGGTGGTAATCCCTATGCGGTATCTGTTTCCCACAAGAAATACAATTATTCACTTTTTCTGACATCCGGTAAGTAACTGAGGCAAGAAAAAACAAAAATATTCCCCACGGGTACTTAGCCAACTTGGTATCGGTCTGAAACTCCGAAAACGAAAAATTTCAGAACGCCGAACGGCACTTGCAACTCTGCTTCTGCATCGGACCATGCAGCAAAAAAGACTGAGGATATGACGTCGGTCATGCGCCTTTATACCCTGACGCTCTGATGTCAGATCTAGGCGCCCATGACCGACGTCAGCCTAATACTTTGGTATTCGGGCCGACCGAGGACAGCGGACTACCCATAAGTAAGGACTGCAGCAATGTGAGATGAAGAACATCTGCAGCTTAGGTGCGACTCAGACATCATCTATACCAAACAGCAGTTGTTAGAACCAATCTGAGAAAAATGTATGCAAAGGAGGGAATAATAAGATGCAAATGAGGAATCTGTGAAAAATCTGTAATTTTCATAAGCAAGTAAGATTCTTTTCCTGCCCTTAATGCGATCACTTTTTGATGTGCAAGTATGCCAAGCGAAGACTAGATGTAAAAAGCACATCCATGCCTTTTCTATCCACCATGCAATGCAAGAATGTGCTTGCCTCCATCGCCAACCTTGCTGTGTCCCACTGTGGGTTTGGTTTTCCCAAATCTTGGTGTGCAGAGTGGTGCTAGCCAGACTAGACGAAGAAGATATAGGCAAGGGATAACCAGCTCAACTTTCCTGAGCAGGAATTATTGGACAAGTTTAGAGAGTGGATATGGATATAATATGGGTTTTGGTGAGAATGTATGGCACACAAATTTGAATTAGGGAAATGTGTGACCTTCCTTTACCTGTGACGACCCCAAGGTATCTACAGCCCTCACTATACTTGCCACTGGGACCTTTCAGAGACAAAATAGGGGCACGCTGAGTATCTCACTGGCTTCTATCTCAAAGATACTGCAGAACTTCCTCAGCATAGTCTTGGAACATATCAATTTTACAGTGACTAAAGTTGGCACTCTCTGTGTCTTACTTTCTGCTGATTAAATATTTTTAACTTGAAAATACATGTTTGCAAATAATTATAACTTCCTAACCTATGTGACAGCAATTAATGTTCTCAAGAGGTCTTGTATGAACCAAGACCAAAGCACTTGATTTTTTTATTATTATTAATAACTTACTTTCTGGTTTTAAAAACACCAACTTGGTTTGTCTCCATTAGCCCTTATCGTTACACACACAGTTTCCTGATTATTAGTGACTGGTAGTGTGTGGCTGCACTTTTTTATTTAGTTTTCTAATTAGTTTTGGGACACTCATGTCATTCAGTAATTTAAAAGTAGCTTATGCACAGTGAAACATTAATTATGACTTCTGAGTTTCCTTGCATAGCAATGACAGTAATGCAAATGCATTCATCTGCAGTAGCATGTGTGAAGCTGTCTATAGTGAGATGTAGGCCTGCAAGGCTTTGCTGGAAGAGTGGTAAAGTATTCATTAATTCATTTCTCACTGATGTCATTCCTTAGGTACAGGAAGGTTTGCTAGACACCAGTGTCTACAGTAAGCCACTGTACACATTTAAAAGTAATGGAGGTTGCACTGAATATGACAAGTTACGCATTCTAACTTATTTCCAGGTAAAAGTGCAAACTACCGCAATATTTCTTGCCTTACCACTAAATCAGAGGCCAATCCAGAAGAGGTCACACTGAAATCCACTGTTAACTGCAATTTTTAAATAAGTTTGCGTTATCTGTGCTTTTTGTATACCTTTTCAATGAACTAGTGCTTCATCTTGACTTTTCCTTAAACTCTGAGCCCAGAAGCTTTTAAAATGATGGACTATGAAAGACTGGAAAAAGTTTAGTCATTTAGAAAATTCATTTTTTGAAAAAAATTAAAACACCTTTATTGAATTACCACTTGTGACACAAGCAAAGTTACATTTACATAAAAGTAATCAAACCACATGTCAAGTTCAACTTTAACAAACATTTTACATCACATATATTGTTCTATACAATACAATCAATTCAATATCATATAAACTGTTCAAGTATTGCCTTATTTTAAACTTCATTCCTTCTTTAAAACATTTTTCTGCAAGTATTATCTCAGAATTTCCATTGTTTGTATATAATTTACTCCTACCCTTTTCTAAAGATCCCACGTCCTGCTCTTTTATCTCTATTGCAATAGTCACAACTTCAAGCAAAGTTCTGATTTCCATTTTCAAGTAATTGGCTTTTTGGCAGCTGCCAGAATTAAATTTAGCAAGGCCTTACTATGTCTAGCAATTCAGATCCTGTATCCCAGATAAAAAAAAAAATCCTAAATTACACTCATCTGCTTGCCCAGCATTCTACACAGAGTACTCAGTATAGAAATTTATAGTCTGATACCTCATTACACTCTGAAAACATGCTCCCAGGTACCTCTTTCTTCCCTATTACACCTCCAACATTTGCCATTTACCTAAAGGAAAAAAATCTTTGTGGAGTCTGCTCGGGGTTTAAAAGTACCTATCGAAACAATTCCTGGCAAAAATCCTAAATCTTCTAGACTTTGTTGCATATTTGGGAGCCATACATACGTCTTCCCATTATTGCAAATTGCTTATCTAATCTCTCTTTCCAGTCTTTTCTGACATCCTCCGATTAATTCCTACAGTTATTCTGCAATACTTTACATGTCCTACTAATTACCTGTTTTTTTTAAAGCAGCTTCTACATGACTGCTGTTATTCTCCTTAAGGATCGGTATCCAAAATCCCACTCTTTCCTTATTTCTTGAATTTCACCCTACTTCATTCATTATCCTTTCCACTCTGAATTGTAGCCTTCTGCTTGTGTTACGTATAAGAGCCTTATCTGTGTAGCTCTAAAATACCCCTTCAAATCAGATAATCCTAGACCTTCTTGTTCTATTGGAAGGATCAAGTTATCCCACTTGACACTTGCTCTCTTCCCCTCCCAAATAAAATCTTTCAACTCTTTATTAATTACTATCCACAACTTCTCCTCTAATTGATAAAAATACGCCTAACCTACATAGAAAACTAAAGGGTCTAAAATCACTTTTACTACTTGTATCTTGCTATCCATATCCACGAGCAAGAACTTCCAGTTTCTCACTTTTCGTATTATGCTTTGTTTAGTCTCTTCCCACAAATCCTTAACTGCCATAATACTGTCCTTTTTAACCCATACTCCTAAATACTTCATTTTATCATGCCCCCCATAAATATAGATCCTGCAACCAATTAATGAGTTGGTATATAGTTTACAGTTATATCCTTTGTCTTACCATCATTAATTTTATATTCCAAAAAACCCAGAACTGTCTCAGAATGTTCTACAACACTGAGACGTCTAGCAGGTTATAAAATAATATTATTTGCAAATAAAGCTAACTTTTGCCAAATACCATCCAATGGTTCAAAATATAAAGCAAGCAACAAAGAGGAGATAGGACACCCTTGCCTAGTCCCTCTGTTCAGACACAACTTATCAGCGTGGAAACCTCTCACTTTGATTTTTGCCTTCGATTCCTCATATATCCTTCTAATTGACCTTATTATTGTATCAGGAAATGCAAATGCTTTCACTGACCTACTCAAAGTCCCAGCTTACTCTGTTGAATGGTTTCTCTGCATCAAGACATACCAACAGCAGCAGTATTTTTTTTATATTCTGCTGCCCTCTGGATCATCACTGTTCTATTAATGTTGTCAAATGTTTGCCTCCTCGCCACAAAACCAACCACACTGATTCATATCTATTAATGTTGGCAACACCTCTGCTATTCTTTAGTCATTACAAACAAATGCTTTGGTTTAAAACTGAAATGGGGCTATGTGAAAGGAAGAGTTGATGGGTCTTTACCATCTTTAGGTATTACAACCACCACAACTTTTTTTCCAGGATGTTGGTGTTCCACCTTCTAAAATACTGTTCAACAAAACCTTCACAATCTTTATCACTTTCTTCTCACCTAGCTTCCAAATACCCCCCAGTACACCATCTGTTTCTGAAGACTTTCATGAAAATCGGTTATACATCACCATTTTTATCTAGTCTCCTTTTATCTTAACTGTTGAGCCTCATCTACCTCTAACCTTGGCATATTTAAGTCTTCCATAAATATTTCCATTTGTGCTTTTTCTTGAATTTCCTCACTTCTCTGCTTTATGCAATTTTCATAAAATTTCTGAAATATCTGCAATACCTGAAATGGATCTCTGGTAATTATTCTTGTTATAGGTTCCCTAAGATTGGCAACAACTCTTTCTACTTTCTGTTGCGTATGTTGTTGTGCAACAGCTTTTGTGCTCTGAAGTGATCAAAAAATGTAAAAAGTTACTAAATCTTTCTAAACTTGTACATATTATCCAGGTATTTCCTTATTTTCCCTTTAGCACTCTGCAATTGTGACTTTTCCTATTCTGTGAGATTACCCTTATTCTGTTAATTAACCTTTGTAAGCCCCTCTAAATAATTCTTGTTACTTCTTAACCATATCTCTTTTTTATTTTATTTCTACCCTGTTTTAACTCCACCTTTATTTTATCCCAGTCACTAGCTATAACTTCTGTAGTACTTTCTATCTTCCCTAATAATTCCTGAGTAATTTCCACTCCCCCCATTGCTTAAAATCCTCTCTTTTTAACAGGTAGGTGTGGAAGCTCCACTATTTCATCTTTACTTCTTTGCCCTGCATTTTTATTTTAGTAATTACTGGTGCATGATCTGAAAGTTACTGGATGTGTGCCAAGTTCTCAATTAAATAAGGATATTCCTATCAAACATAATTTCTGTCCAGTCAGAGTTACTGCAGCTTGGGGGATAAAATATAAATTTTCTCTGAATTACCACTACTAAAGTCACATTTTCCATACCAAATATAATCAAATGTCTTCAGATATCCTCCCTCTTTTGTTATATTTCCCCCAGAGGCACCCAGAAATATCCTCACTGCTGCAAATCAAATTTCAGTACCCACTTATAAGAATGATTTGGTTGAATTTATCACTGTTTTTTCAGCCTGCACTTTTTAAAGAAATGCCATCTGTTTGTTACTGTACTGCTCTTGGATCATTTTAACAGTATTCTAATACTTCTTAACCTCCTCTGATACTGCAAAAGCTGTGTGGCTGAGTTTGTTTTGCAAAGTTCTTCTGTGTTTGTAGAAGTTTGCATACATTTTTCTGTATTTGGGAACTCTTCTCAGGGTTTGTGAACTTATTTTCAAGGATTCCTGAAACTGCAGGCATTCTTTTGTTTTAAAGCATTTATTGCTGCACTTGAGCTCAAAACCAGTTCATTTTACATTAAGAGGGTTTTTTTAATGCACCCTGGTGGGAGCAGAGGGCTGATCCAACCCATCTGAGTTGGGAACTGCTGGTGGAAGTCTTATTGTATGTTTATCTGATTGGCCTGAGGGTTTAACTGTGTAAATGTCTTTCATCCTGCTGGTATCCTTGTACTTGGGAACATTTCTCAGGGTTATGAACTTACTTCCAAGGATTCTTGATACTGCAGGAATTCTGCCTTTTGTTGTAAAGCATTTTTACTGCACTTGAGTTCAAAACCAGTTTGTTTTACATTAAAATGAATTTTTCTGCACTCTGGTGGGAACAGAGGGCTGATTCAATCCATCTGACTTGGGAACTGCAAGTGGCTTACTGTGTGTTTCTCTGATTGGCCTGAGGACTTAACTGTGTAAAAATCTTTCATCCTGCTGGTATAAAAGCCTCACGTTTGCTCGATGTGCAAACACGATTACCCATACCTTGTATGTTAAGCAAACCTCTCTAGTTTAAAATCCCCTATAGGAAATGCTCTCCATAATCTTCCACTGTGCATAGCTGCCGAAAGAACTGCCAGTTTGCACACAGGGCAGCACCACTGCAGGTGATTTAATAGTATACTACTAAACGCTCTCACTTAGACCTTTTAAGTGACTCGCTCCAACTCCTTCCCATCTACTAAGGATCTGGTAGAATGGATATGCGCTTTCCTGTCATCTCTGTTTCTGGCCTAGTGAATATGGGCATCCAGTGTAGTAACTGCTTCATGTTCACTGGCAACCATTTCATTTTAGAACATACAAACACAGCATGTGAGAGATGTAGATGCACAATGTCATTGGAGGCAAAGCTCCCACATACTCACATGAAAAATGCAAAGCAGGATGTCAACGTTACACCCATAACATTCACTACCAACAATAAGGAACAAACACAATGACCCACATATGTGCACTTGCAACCTACTTAAACCTCCAAAACCTCTTAAAAGTATCTCTCAGCGGCCCAGTGTACACTGAAAAAAAAAACACAGCACCTTACACAACACAGAGCTTGGAAAATTATAGCAGCCACACTTCTAAGCACATAAGGCAACATAACACACAGCCAAACATTCTAGTTATTGGGGATTCCACTGTAAGACATACTGATGTCCCCCATTACCAGGCTAAACAAGGCAAATATCACAATGAGCTGTCTGTCTGCAGCCACGATCTGCTACATCACACATGAACTTGGTCTTTAAACCACAAGTATCAGTATGACATTGTCATAATCCATGAGGGTGTAAATGATTCAAGAAATACCTCACTGGACTACATGAAGAGAGGCATGCTGGAGCTCTCTGAATATGTGTCCCAGGCAGGTATGAATCTAGCCTTGAGTAGCATCCTACCTTCACCTAGGAGATGTCAAAGTGCCAGCAAAAAATGACTTCAACAATTGGTTTAGTCTCTGGTATCATAACAAGGGGATCCAATATCTGTCAGCCTGAGGAGGCATGCTTGACATACAATGACACTTCGCCAGAGATGGTTTTTACTTGTCACCACTTGGATTCTGGATACTGGAAAAAACTTTACCTATTCCCACAGTGCCTTTTTTAGGACACACCAATTTCTTAAACCCTCCAATTTAACAAAAATCATTCACAACTACCTAAAAGGTACTGCTTCACAGTGCTAGGAGTTTAAATAAAAAAATGCACTCCCTGGAGGCACTCCTCACCCTGGAGAACACAGGCATATGTAAAGTCATGAAAACATGGTTCAGAACGCAAGGAAAGCACCCCGGCTATCAAAATCTACAATGCATTTCATACATTTTGATCCCCCTCAGCTCAGGATAAAACAAAGGGAGGTGGTGTCTCAGTGTTCATAAAGGACAAGTACACTGCTAGACTGGTCCAACAAAATGTCTTGCTTGAGATGCTCCACTTCCAGTTAACCACAGGTGTGACCCCCTAACATGCCTTTGCTAGCTACAGATCCCCTAACATGAGTCTGGGAAACCACACCTCCTACCTAAACCTACTGGGATCTCTTAACATTCTGCTTAACAACATATTGATGGGTAACTTCAACTATACGAACCATAATTCACTTGCTCAGAGGTTTCTGAACTTTGTCAATGCAAACACCTTGGAGCAGCTAGTTAACTCCCCAAAGTACAGTTGTGTACACTTACCATAAATGTAGATGTTAGAGTGTATTCACTGTTGCAGTCATTACATTTGGGTAATCTACTGGCAGGTTGCCCTCAGTCGGCCTGATTAACAAAGTCTTGGGTCCTGTATCGGTTGCTGTCCCTTCTTCCATGACGTCAGGTTGTCAGGGGTATAAAAAATGCAGCCGACGCCATTACATCAGTTTTTCTTGCCCCATATGTCAGGTGCCCCCCAAATGGGGAGCAAAAAATATATCTATATACATGTATATCATTTGAAACACAAAAAATATACCTCCAAACAAAAGCAAATACACCAAAAAGGCTTTTAAGCATAGTAAAAGAAATGAGAGGTATAGTAATAGAAAAACAGGGGGCTGGAGGGTGGGTAACCAGGACTGCAACAGTGAATACACTCAAACATCTACATTTATGGTAAGTGTACACAACTGTACTATGTTCTTCGTGTTTCACTGTTGCAGTCATTACATTTGAGTAGAATCCCAAAGCTATGGTTGGGAGGATGGCATTATACAGCATTAGGAGCAGCTATAAGGCCTTGCAGGTCAGCAGTGGCAAAGCCTGCTCTGGATTTAGAGAAGAGAGGTAAATGGTAATGTTTGGTGAACGTATGAACTGAGCTCCAGGTAGCAGCTTCTACAACGTCTCTGGTAGGAACCCCTCTGAGAAAGGCTGCACAAGTAGATGCAGCCCTGGTGGAATGAGATCTGATCCCCTTGGGGACAGGTTTACCATGGTGCATGTATCAGAAACGAATACAATGGCTTATCCATTTTGAAATAGTCTGCTTTGAAATAGACTTTCCCTCTGCCCCTACAGCAAATGCCACCAGTAACTGCTCAGATTTTCTTAGAGATTTTGTCCTGTTTAAGTAGAATCTTAGTTGTCTGTGTACATCCAATGAATGCAGAATCTGCTCACCCTTGTTCTGTGGATTTGGGAAGAAGGTTGGGAGATGAATGGTCTGATTAAGAGCCACACTAGATACCACTTTAGGCATAAAGGATGTTTTGGTCCTGAGAGCCACCCTGTCCTGGTAAAAGATAAAAAAAGGCTCCACTGCTGTAAGTTCTGAAATCCTTCTAGCTGAAGTGACTGCTAAAAGAAAAGCTGTCTTCCAAGAGAGAAAATTTAGGTCTGCGGTAGCAGCTGGCTCAAAAGGAGGTAGAGTGAGTTTTTCCAACAAAAAATTGAGGTCCCATGCAGCAGTTGGTGCTCTCCTGGGAGGTCTTAAATTTATGGCCCCTCTGAGGTACTGCTTTAGCAGAGGATAAGAAAAGAGGGAAGGCTCTGTGTTGTAATGAGCTGAAATGGCAGCGGCATGGATTTTTATGGAAGAAAAAGATAAGCCCTTGTGAAGCATCTCAGTTAAATATTGCAGAATCTAAGGAATATTGGGCATTATTGTGCTTATTCCTTGTGCTTGGTTCCAGGCACAGAATCTTTTCCATTTGTCAGCATAAGATTTTCTAGTACTAGTCCTTCTAGACTGCAAAATGACATCCACCACAGGTTTGCTGAGAGATGTAACTGGTGAAACTAGTTGATTAGCCATGCCGCAAGATTCAGAGTTTGGAGCTGAGTGTGCAGAATTTGATAGTTCTGCTGAGACAGTAGGTAAGGTGTATGAGGCAGGTACCACGGAAGAAGGTGCGACATACTGAGTAGGAGCGGGTACCAGTGTTGGCGAGGCCAGTCTGGAGCAATCAGAATAATTTTTGGTTTTTCCTGTCTGACTTTTAGTAAGACCTTGGAGAGCAGAGGCAGAGGGGGAAAGGCATAGACTGATAGGTTTTTCCAGCTGAAGGATAGAGCATCCACTTTCCAAGCTTTTTTGTGATGAATTCTTGTGCAGAATTTGTCCAACTGATAGATATTTTTGCCTCACCCCAAAACTATGTCTGGGCTCCCCCATTTGTGTGTCAACATGCTGAGGATTTGTGGATCTAGTTTCCATTCGTGTGGGTCCATAAGATTTCTGCTTAGTTCATCTGCCAGAGTATTTTGCTTTCCTGGCAGGAATTGAGCTTGTAGATGTATTTGATAAGTCAAGGCCGTGTTCCACAAAGCCATGGCTAGTCTACAAAGGGGGTAGGAATGGGTACCCCCCTGCTTGTTTATGTACCACATGACTGTGGTGTTGTCTGTCTTTATCAGTAGTTGTCCTGGATGAAGACAGTCCTTGAAAGCTGTCAGAGCATTCTGTACAGCTAGCACCTCTTTCTGGTTGATATGTAGGTGCATTTGATTTGGGCTCCATTGGCCCTGAATGCACCTCCCTGCCAGATGTGCCCCCCAAGCATAATCTGATGCGTCTGTAGTCAGGGTTTGGGCGGCAGGGGGTGGAATGAATGACGGTCCCTTGTTTTGGTGGCAGGCCTCTGCCCACCATAGGAACTCTTGCTGCATTCAAGGAATGATCGGAATCATTGTTTCCAGGCTGTGACAATTTTGACTCCATAAGCTTTTTAGGTACCACTGAAGTTTCCTCATATGCAGTCTTGCATATGGAATTATTAGAATGTAGGCCATGAACCCCAAGGCCTGCAGAATTTGTCTTGCAGATAGCTGGGTTTTGTGCCCACCTGTTTGAAGTAAGTCATCAATTGAATTTGTTTTTCTGGCGTAAGGTAAGTCATCTGGGCAGTTGTATTCAAGCTTGCACCCAGGAATGTAATTATTTGAGAGGGTACCAGTTGTGATTTCTTTTCGTTTATGGTGTACCCTAGACAAGTTAAAAGTCTTTTTACAAATGCCAGATGATTTAGAAGAGTGTCCTTGTTTTCTGCCTGAATTAGACAATCGTCCAGGTATGGATAAATTTGAATATTTCTTTGCCTATAAAAAGCAATTACTGATGCCAGGCACTTTGTGAAGACCCTGGGCGCAGTAGATAAGCCAAAAGGCAGTGCAGAATGCAAATAGCCTGCTTTGAAGCGGAGGTATCTTCTGCAAGATTCCCTGATTGGGATATGCAGGTAAGCCTCTTTTAAGTCTAGAGTTACCAACCAGGCATCCTTGCCTAGCATAGGTAGTAACTGTTGTAGAGTCAGCATCTTGAATTTTGGAATGTTCGGAAATGTATTTAGAATAGATAAGTCCAGAATTGGACGCCATGATTTGTCTTTTCTGGGTACCAGGAAAAGTCTTGAATAAAAACCTTGTCCCTTTTCCTGTTCTGGTACTGGTTGAATAGCTCCCATATTCATGAGGGATATAACTTGTTTCTGGGCTTCTGCCCACTGATTTGGAGGCAGATCTGGCCATCCGTTTGGGATTGGCAACATGTGGAAATGAAATCTGTATCCCTGGGATACTGTATTTAAAACCCACTTGTTCTGGGTAATCAGTTGCCAGATCCGTGCATGAAGTGCCAGTTTTCCCCCCAAAGGGGCGGCCAAAAGATAAGTGCTTGGTGATTGCAGTGGAAAGTCATTGAGACTGTTTACCGTAGGAAGGTGCCTTGTTACTTCCAGATTTGGAGGTGGAGGCACCCCATTTCTTTGTTCTATAAGTTCCTTGTGACTGAAACCTGGAGCCTTTGGAATGTCTGGGTTTGACCTGAGCGGCTCTGGTGGGTACTGGAAAGGACCAGTTCTTAGTAGGCCAGTGCCTACTGAACCTGGGTGGCAGCACTTGTAGGAAATCTTTTACAGTTTGCATAGATTTAGCTTTATCTTGCATCTTTTTCAAAACTTCTTCTGCCTTATTACCAAATAGCCTGTCCTGTTGTAAAGGAGCATCCAACAATTTTGCTTTAACATAGTCAGCAGATTTTGCTCCTTCAGCCAAGCATGCCTTCTTATCACAGATCCAGTTACAGCAGCCCTGCAAGAGGCCTCCAAGGAATTAAAACCACATTGCAAAGTATGTTTTCCAACTTGTTCAGCTGAATGCAACAAATCCTGCAACTCTTTATTTTCCACACAGTCAGAAATCAACATCATTTTCTGTTTAAGTAAGCCCATGACATGCTGTTGATATTTAAGCATATGAAATTGACAGTTTAAAGCCCTGATTGCTAAGGTTGCAGACGTGTAAACCTTCTTACCCCATCTATCCAGCGCCCTGTAATTGATCAGAAGAGGTAGGATTTTTAGCAATAGAAGCCTTAACGCCCTTGGGACCCTGAGAAATGGTTTCAGGGTCAGCAGTAGGGTTTTTAAAGAGGAATTTGTGGGAGTCAAGAACCTTGTAATATCTGTCTGGCTTACTTGGAGCCGGAGGCAGGGAATCAGGAGTCATACTGGATTCTGAGAAAACATCATCAACAATGTCCATAACAGGAGGTATAGCCAAAGGCCTATTCTGAGGAAGAAGAAGGGAATCCCTAAGTTTAATTTTAGATTCTGAAAAATCCTGACTCTCCCAATGAAAGTGTTCCCTTATGGTATGCAAAGTTTCTCCAAATGAAAAATACTCATGAGGAGAAGCAGAAGGGATGGAATGTTCTTAACCAGAGTCCTCATAAGTGGGAATAGATAATTCCTGATCAGAAGAGGAATCAGAAGAAATAGAAACCTGATCTGAAGACTCATAGTCAGTGCCTTGCCTAAGCCTCTTAGCAGGAGGGGGATGGGTACCCCTGATCAAGGTAATTAAATCCTCAGCCATTTTGATCATTTGTTTTTTAGGCATTGGGGCCTGTACACGTGGCCCATGCATCGGTTTTTTTAGACATAAAAGTAGTTTTTGTCCTTAATTTTGAGGATGGCATCGGTTTAATATACAAATCTTTAGGCCTGAAAACACCTGCAGAAGCCGGTGCCTGCTCAGTGGCTCTGGACCCATCCAAGGTAGAGACATCTGTGGGTTCAATAAGTATCTCGCGGCATACTGGACTCCGAATGGGTCTCAGCAGAGGCCTGCGAATCAAAAGTAGCGGGTATCAGGGGCTGCAAAAGTGCCTCACTGAGTACCGGCGAACCGGCGACTGGCTTAGGAGAAGCTTCGTCGTCAGTTCTGGACCTCGACGGTCTGTCTCTGTCTTTTTCTTTGCGCTTTTTAGGTATTCCAGTAGTCGGATTGCTAACAGACAACATTTCTGGATAGTTAAATCTCGAGCTAAAATATTTAGAAGCAAAAATATACCGACGTTTAATACTGCGTTGATTAAATTTAGCACAAAACCGACAGCAAGGCACATGTAGTCAGGGCCTAGGCAAGGAATACAGTACAAATGAAAATCCTTATGAGGTATTTGCTTCTCACAAGTAATACAATTATTAACTTTTACTGACATTGGTAAGGAGCAAGAAAAAGTTTCCCCAATGGGGTACTTAGCTTTTAGTTGAAGACTTCGGTTCTGAAACTTTAAAATGAAAATTTCAGGAGTCGGCCGACCAGCACTTGCGAACTGCTTCTGCTTTGGGCACCGCGCGGCAAGAAAGACTGATGTAATGGCGTCTGCTGCATGTTTTATACCCCTGACGACCTGACGTCATGGAAGAAGGGACAGCAACCGACGCAGGACCCAAGACTTTGTTAATCAGACCGACTGAGGGCAACCTGCCAGCAGATTATCCAAATGTAATGACTGCAACAGCGAAACACAAAGAACATCTAGAGATACAAATATGTAGACCTAGTAGACACGAGCATGGGGGGGGATGCTGCTACCTTCCGTGCATTAACTGTTCCCTGATAAGATTTGACCACAAAATGATCTTCTTTAGTATTAAAACTAACCTAGAACCCCCATCAAGCTCTAGATCTGTTAAAAACTGTGCTAAGGCCAATTACCTCAAACTAAGTAACAGCTTATTAAACTTTCAAGCCCTTCCAAACCAGAATGATATTGAGGCCTACTCTGAGCTATATACAAAAGCATTGTACAACCACATTCATAGCTGCATACAGAAGGTAGTACCTATCTGAGTCAAACCTATAACCCTGTGGACCCCTAGGATAAATAGGCTAATTAACAAAAGAGAAAAAAATCATCTTCAAAGCCAAGGAGGAACAGACAAAACAGTGCAAAAAGACACTCACCTATCTAAATAAATAAATTAAAGAGCTGGTCAAATCTGCCAAAGTAAACCATGAGGCAAAGTTAGCCTTCCAGGTGAAAAATAACCATAAGCCCTTTTTTAATTATGTTTGTTACCTCAGCAATGGGCCGAGTTAATCACTACTAATGGTGAGGGACCTACGAACATAGACAGATAGTAACCTAAACTTTGATCACCAGGTAGCTACAGTAGTGAGGAAATCATTCTGTGTGGCTCAACTTATAAGTAAAGGCATGGCATCAAGATCAAAGGAAGTGAGAGCGTCACTGTACTCAACACTCATTAGGCCCATAACTTAGTACAATGCTCACTTCTGCATGTACCTAACCAAGACTTACACCAATTAGAGTGGCCCAAGAGGTTTATCACTAAAACAAACAAAACAAAGCATAAGCCACATGTCTTATGTAGACCAACTACAGGCCCTATCACTTCACTCCATCTCATATTGTTTGAGAGGTGATTTATGGCTGACCTACAAAACATTCTCTGATCCAGCCCTGATGAAATCCTACATATTATAGAGGGTTATGCGCTCCATGGACCTGAACCTTATTTGTGACTGCAAGAGAGACAGATTCGTATCCCAAAGGCTACTTCGTCTATGGAATACACTTTCCATCTTTGTAAAGCAAAGCTAGTCTCTCACCCTCTACAAGAAGAATTTGGATAAATAGATAGAGAACCATAAATTCACTGCTCATGTCTCTTATGGACAGAAGCAGTCTGTAAATGACTCAGCCGTCCAAAAGACAAAGACAGACTGCCTTGATACTACCCCATCCCATATCTGGGGAATTAAGATATAACACTGTCATAACCTGGGTATTACTGTAAAGGCTCTTGTGCCACTAGTCTACTAATCATGAACCTATAAGTACTCTTTTTTTTTTCCCCCTGATGTTCTGCTGAATATCCACCCTGGAATCCTTTCTCTAAGTTCTTTCCAAATGTGTCTGCTGTAGCATTTCTGTTTGCACTCTGCATTTCTTAACATAAGTATTATTTCCTTTTTGTCTATACCTAAGAGGCCATTCACATTCCAAGATAATATGGAAAGTGTCTCCATTACAATAAGAAGTCACTATATCCCCTCCTATTATATACGACAGCTTTTTTAAATGTCCATTTCCAGCTCTTGTGATACTTGCACCCACTAATGGCTGGTCGCTTGATCCTTTATATATATATATATATATATATATATATATATATATATATATAATTTTTTTTTTATCAACATTGGAACCTATGTCAAATTTTATAAGATTTTTTGTTTTAATGAAAGCCCTCAAACAAGTCCCCCTGAACAAAACTATGTACATCTTCATATAATGAACTTTAACCCTCCTGATAGGAACATCTGTCCCAAAACAGACAGCTGCAAACACAAGCCTTGATTAACTCAAAGCTGAAGTTATCCACACTAAGATGCATGTTACTGCCGGTGCTTCACCTTACACTGTGTCTGTTTTTTTTTTTATTTATCATTAGTCCCCTCCCAGATGTGAAAAACTTGCACATTTTTAGAAACACATTAACTTTTAAACTTGAAGAAATGAGTATTCTGGCTTATTACTGCCCTATAATTAGCTTGTCTCCATGGAAACATAAGAGAAAAAATGTAGACATGAGCTGCAGCCTTCAAGGGAAAAGCTGAAACATTTACTGATAAAGGAAAACTTTATTATATTGACTGGTCTCTTATTTACTTGTTTCCAATTAAAACTTATTAGATTACACCAAAGGTCTTAATCCAGACATTCACACTTGCAAAAGTAAGAGAAAAGAGATCAGCTCTGTCAATACTTTTGCACCTCATCCTCCAGTTCAACAACCTAAGATTACAACCTATTAACTTAACCATTGTTTTTTGTCTAGCCTTTCTTTTTGCACTGTAATGCCTGCATTTCTTAATACTAAGTAAGAAAGAAAGAAAAATTAAACAAAAGGGGCATCTGTTTACTTTATTATCTTTATCTCACACAAGAACTAAAATACTTTGCTATACAATATTTATATTATGAAAAGTTTCACAAAAATACTGTTAAAAACAGCAATTGTTTTATTTACAGCTACCTTTTGCCTTTCTCTTCCTATGCCCGTAGTGTCCTTCTAAACATTAATGACATGAAGTGAAGCAAATGCCTTTCAGTTCCCCACAGGTTTAACAACGTCAACAAAAAGTCCACTCTTTCCACTTTTTCTTATATAGCCATATTTCATGTGACTGATGATCTGCATTCTCACATTTATTCATTAATTTCCTTGTTGCTGGTCTTCTCCCTGGTTATTTCCATCTCCGAACTACAGACTCCAGAGCAATTCCAAGGTACTCCCGAGTCTTCTAGTCAGCTCCCATGTTTTTGGTTTACAGGTAAGTATTAGGCTTGTATCTTGTGTCTGTGAGGTAAAGTTTAACCATTATGCCAACCCCCAATCCCTGCCTTCTCTCTTTCTCTCAAGAATTTTCATTTGGAACAATAGAAAAGGTTTCACTGATAGTGTCTCTCTGTGTGCTTTATTGTTAGATGAATGAGAAGCATAGTTCCCTTATCCCTGATGGCTCACTTTTTGTTGGACAAACTTTTATATTTCCTACTTGGCCTGATCTGCATCAAAAAATGACTTTGATTTTCCAGGAAAAAAATATTCTGAATGCAGCTGGATACAGCAGCTTGTGGAATAAATTTACTATCTTCTGCCTGGTGTACAGTGAGTAATTATTTTCTGCAAGCACTCTGCTTCCAATTTTTTATACTTTGCCCTTTTGTCATGGTTTTGTCAGGTACAACTCTTTCTGCTGGAGGTTTGCATCTTTACTAATACAGGTCTTAGCTGTCTTCGCATGGCCAAGATTGGAACATGCACATGGTGTGCCCTTTCAGGTAACAGATCCTGCTGTAGAATACCTATCCAGTTGCTTATTTGTGCCTTCATAGAATTAATGCAGTCTGTTCCTTCGAGTTTCTCCGGTATAGCAGAAAATCTCAGATTATTCCCTACTGGATCTGTCTTGTAAATTATACCATTTTTGAAAAATCTCTTCTTGAGCAATATCATACTTAGCCAGCTTTTTCTTAATTGTGACCTCTGATTTTTGTAGTTTTTATTAGCTCATCTGAATACCAGTTTAGAGCTTCTTCTATTTTTTCTAGCCTTTTGTGATTTGAGTGGATATAATCCTTCTGTGTTTTGTTTATTTTTATCAGCTCTGAGAACATTAGACTTATTTTTCCTTTACATTACTGGAAGCCATGTCTTAGACCAAAGCTGAAGTATGAACTGCTTTTTGCTGAACAGGTGGAGGATTCTTCCCAGTCAGTGTTTTTTCTTCACCTTTTCTACTTGATTTTCTTTCTGACTCTCTTAGTGCCTTCCTCTTTGCTGGCATCCAGACAGTGTACTTACTAGCCAGTAAATGAATTTACTAAAAGTGATGAGTTCCTGGCCGTTGTCTTTTAGTTTTTTTTTCACACTGGAAGAGCTGAAGTTAAGCTGTTGATCAATGTGCAGCCATCTTGAAAAGTCATATTTATGAAATTCTTAGTCTAATTAAGCAGTGCAGAGCTCAGCTTTATGATTTGAATCAGAGTACATATGTGTAAATGTTACTGCTGATATAGATGCCTTCATACTGCTGTGCACTTTGCTCAAGCACATACATGAACACTATATGCCACAGGTTTAGTGCATGGTGCTGGTGCATGTACATTTATTCCTTCTTATGCCTTTCTGCACCCAGTGCAAGATCTTGTGGAAAGTTTCAAAAGATCCTTGTGACCTACTACATGCTAAAAGTGCTCAACAGCATTTGAGACTTTATGTACGTACAGATTTTTCTGCATATAACTACAATATCTTCATATCAGTTTACGCCTATTCAGATATACAAAAGTCTGCAGGGTATTCCCTCAAAAAATCAGAGAATTTTTAAAACTTCCAGAGCAAGTAGCACACACTCTCAGCCAAGGTCTAATTCTTACAACTTTGCCCTTTTAAATACAGCTGTAGAGGTATGCTTTGCAGATTTCATTTATGTATCTCTGCAGTGTGGGGCTATGAATAACACCATTCATTTCAATACCTCAAAAATGATATTTCAAAACTACACCTATTACCAAGATGTTTCTGCTTACTCAAAGATTTCTTTTCTCTTTGATAACAACTGCTACATTAATCCATTTGATCTGTTAGGGATTAATGAAGGTATCTCCCTGAAATACTTTGGAATTACAAAATACTAATACCACTTATGAAACTTTGTTATCAATTCAACAAGCCTTAGAAAGCTAGCTAACATTTACATTTTCTCTATTTTGTGAGGCTGCAATGATCAAAAAAATAATTTTCCCAGCTTTGTTTCATAAACTCCTCAAGCCACCCATTACCAAAACAATATTATACACACGGTTCAAACCCTTATCAGTTAGGATGTTTTACAGCAAATTATCTGCTTTTCATGTTGTGGCGATCTGAAACTTCCAAAATGCCTTTGTGTATTTATTTTTTATTTTAAGCTCATCAAAACTTTTCCATTTTCTTAATCCCAATACTATTAATTGTGCCCAGTTACCGGCTTGGTGTAAATATGAAGACAGCATTAACAGTTATACAGTGTAATTGGCTCGGCTTTTCACATCTAAAATTTTCTTTACAGCAACTTCAAGCACATACTATTTTGGTTCAGTTAACCAAAACATTTCAAAATTTACTTCATAAACTGAACCTGTCACAAACTTCTGTTTTCACTCAGCTAGTACTAAACAATCATAATACTTTAACATGGGGTTCTATGATAGCAATGTCTGACCTTTTTTAAGACCCTTTTTGGTAGTATGTTGACATCTAAAATTTGTGAGTTTTGCCTTCTCCAAAAAGATGCGTTATTAACATTATATGGATTATTTAAAAAGTTTTGTTTAATCATTTGAATTTTAACAGTGAAAACTGTACTCTTCTTATCTTTTGAAAGAGAAATTACTAGTGCTCAAACCAGTTACTGCTACATATAAATTTGTAAAGGATTTTAAATTTTTTCATTCATCTTATTTGCTTGGCCAGGTTTCTTCCCTAAGGAATGACAAAGTATGGTTAGACTTGTGGAAAAAAATTAGTTCTCTCTTAAGGTTTTTTTATAAATAACTTATGATTTACTTTAATACACATTTAACTCCTAACAAAAGGTTTCTGTTTTCCCTGTTATTTCCCTCCTACCTGTTCAGTGTTCAATAAGACAAAAGCAGGCATTTTGCATATACACTGGCACCATACCAAGAGATGAAACTATGGTCTAACATTAATAAGAAACTTCATCTTGATAGCAATGTGCCTTAAATTGTGGGTTGGATTTTACAAGCAAAGATAATGCATTACTGTTTATAGCATAATCTGCTTTGGTAATGTCCTATATAACAACTCAGTGGACTAATCTTCAAAATAGCTCCTCAAAAGATTTTCTCTTTATATAAGGTATATTTTGGTGCACAAGCTGTCGCCCAACATTAAAAAAATCTTACTGGAAAGCATCATGAAGAAGTTTACATCAAATTATCATGGATCTATCCTTTCACTTAGATTTTTATGGTATATTCAATCACTGAACCTAAAAAACTCATTAACTTCCAAATACTCTACAAATTTTTCCTTTTGGTTTATTTATTCATAGTTAAATACATTAAATAAGTTTTCATCTGCCTGGTGAACCAGTTGCTTGTTCTGTTTGTTTCTTTGGATTTTGTTACACATTGAAAAAAATGTAACAAAAAGAAAAGTGACATAATGATATTTGTTTATTTCATGATAAATACATGCTTATCAGCATTTACTTTCTCGAATTTTTAATTTAGATCAGAAAGTGACCAAACAGTTGTCAACATTTGATTTAATATGATATTCCAGAATAATGTTATATGAGACATACACAGCAGCTTTGAGGTAGATGATGTACGTCACCCTTTCCAAATCTATCAAACACTCTTTATTCTCTGTCAGGCAGTAGTGTAGTTACTGGGAGTCTCTTTGTTAGTATCAAGCAATATAGATACAGAATCGGCATTTAGATTACACAATTCAAATTTATCATGCAGAGCCCTATACAACCAGACTGGCACAGGAAACTGTCTGGACTTTGATACATTCTCTGGAAGTAAACTGCTAAAAATTGCATGTACTGTGCCTGCGTACAGCTGAACGCAGGCACAGTACATGGTTCACAACCTACAAGGAAGAAATGCTGAAGAACAGCAAAAT
This sequence comes from Protopterus annectens, assembly GCF_019279795.1. Classification (NCBI taxonomy): domain Eukaryota; kingdom Metazoa; phylum Chordata; order Ceratodontiformes; family Protopteridae; genus Protopterus; species Protopterus annectens. The sequence continues at coordinate 96,547,188 of NC_056731.1, read as the reverse complement.
TCATTTACACAATGGCATTATTTAAAAAAAGGTAAGTAATTTCTTTTCTAAATAATGTCACCGCACAATAGAAAAAATCCTCCCCTGAGTGTGGATGTCACAGGATTTACACATGGTTGAGTTTGTATAATCACTACGGCTTCGACCTCATGATGAAACCACCCCAACCATGGGTAAAATCCTGTGATACCCACACCCAGTAGTGGATTATTGCTAAAATAAACATTTTGAAATGCTGGCACTTTGCCTAAAGTCTTATGGTAAAACCCTCCACTTTTTATGAAACTCTAGAACTTGTGCAAAGCCTGTTTATATGTAGCCATTACCACAATTTGGACAGTGGAAGCTAACAGGACTCCTCATTTAATGAAACAAAGTATTACCCATAAAAAAGGGTTAACCGTCTCCACAGAACTTCTGACGGATGAAAATTTTAATTTAAAACTCAAGTTTTACTCCTGTTTTTATAACCTGAGGAGTAAAATTCATTGGGTCTGTTAAATAATCATAGGCAAATAATACCCAATGTATCTTCAAATTTTTCCCTTCAAGGCTGAAGCTCTTACAAGGGGCGGCAAAAGATCTATGTAAACAGAAAATGGAGGGCAGAGAGGAGATCTGGTGACCCTGTGCAGGAGAAACAACAGCAGAGAGCTCTGTATTAACTTACTTGAGTTAGAGGTTTCATAAATATTCCAAAAGAGCTAAAGGAAATCACTGTAAACATAAAATGTTCCAAAGCCATAAATAAGTAATCCTAGCTTATACTGCCAAAGGCTTTTTCGCATCTAAATTAATTACCATCAGCAGATGTTCAACAGCCTTTTCTATAACCAATTGGGTCATGAAGACTTGCAGTCCCAGTATAAATCCACAATGATTTATATTAATTAACATATTCATAAAGTAGGATAACCCAGGTGTCAAAATCCAGATGAAGATCATATAATCTGGCTTTGACAATGCCAAAAGGGGGCATAACTCTGGCAGCGAAGGATCCTTCATTCCTTTAAAACAGGAAATACTTTTCATCTAAAGGGCAACATTCAAAATTCTATTTAGCATCTTAAGCTGCTGCTTTCTCCCCAAATGATAAAGGTTAGAAACAATACAGGGTATTCTATATGACAATTTCTTCTCCGCTTTTCCCCTGCTACCTGCCAGTCATCAGCTCTTTCTTGGCTTGTCAGCTTATACTTCCCCATATCACCAGGAGCAAAAGTTGGCAGTGAAGTGCATTATAGGTACTTTTGCCCTAACCCCATTCACACACCCAGTGACAACCCATGGGTGGTGCATGCAATGGCTGCCAATGCTACACAACCCAATCATTTCTGCAAAAGTTTTACATCAGCAGGCACCACCCACAGGTGGCATGCACAGTTGTTTCTCTGGTTTCCATAACTGAAATCAACCTCTGAACCCTGTGCCATTCGGTACGTCTCCATTCTCTACTAGTTGTTAGTATCACCACCCTGATACTCCCTGCTTGCAGCAAGCACCAAAGCCACAGTTAGAACTAAGGTCATATGACCTTATCCATATACACCACTGGTGCAGGCTATTCCATGTATCTTCACTTTGGGAATACCCTTCAAAGTAGACCCAAGTCTTCTGCAGAAATTGGGGCTACCAAACAGTTTGCATCTTGGAAGAAACAATCCCTCCAAAATATCTTGAATTTGTTCAGGTGAGGCCCTAATTTATATTGGAACCAAGTATAATCTCTGTCAATACTCCCAAAATGCAAAACCGATTTCCACCTGGCTCTGGAGCACCTGCCTTGTTAAAGTTTTTCTTGCCTCCTACCACCATGTCAAGTATTTATTTACAATTTGATAACTTGGTAAATGAGCTGGTATACTGACAGTTTTCAGTCACAACTAGGCAAAACATATGCAGCTGCAGGCACAATTGAATGTTTTGCACAACAAGTCAACTCAAACACAGAAAGAAGCATTAACATAGAAAACACTGCATAAAGTTAGAGAAAAACACATGCAAGTAAAAAAAAAAAAAAAAAACAGAGGACAATAATGTTGTAACTGCATGGAGCACCATTATTACACTCGGATATCATGAAAAAAACATATCACTTAAGCGCTTCTGTCGTGTGAGACCCTATCATAACAACTGTTAAGCACCTCTGCTTGCGTTTTTTTTAAATACCTTTATTGAATGATCATTTGTGACACTGTCAAATTTAAATGTATGCAGAAGTAATTAAACTGTATTAACAGAACAGCATTAACATTATACTTCATATATATGGCTATATATCATATCACCTAAGCAACATTACATAAATTATTCAATTCCTGCCCCCCCCCCCTTTAACAAGAAACATTTTAATTAAGCCATCACTTACAACATAAGCAATCAAATTCATATAAATGAAAACAAACCACACCGACACAATCCTAGTTGCAAGCATTTTACCTCACAAACCATAGTGACACACTCCCAAGCTGCAAACATTATACATCACTTATAATCTACCCAATCATTTTCAGTCAAACACTGCATAGCTCATCTAAGTCTTGCCTTCTTTTAAACATCATTCCGCCCTTGTATGTATTGTTCCCACAATTCAATTTTTTCTATGTAGTTTGCGCGTACCCTTTTCTAAAGATCTCAATTCCGGTTATTTTATCTCTGTTACTATAGTCACTACTTCTAATATAGTTGGTTTAGATTTTGATTTCCATTTTCTAGTAATTGCTTTTTTGGCAGTCACCATAATTAGACACAGCAGGGCCTTAACATGTCTAGGCAATTCTGATTCTGTATCACAGCTCAGAAAAATCATCTCCCTCATCACACCAATCTGCTCTTCCAGCATCTCCGATAGTGCATCTCGCAGGAAATCCTTAAAGTCCGCCAACCCACAACACTCCCAGAAAAATTCTTCACAAGTACCTCTTTCTTCCCTGTCATACCTCCAACATTTGATGTCTACTTGAGGAAAAATTCTCTGGAGTCTACATGGGGTAGAAAAAGATCTATGTAAACATTTCCAAGCAAAAATCCTAAAGCTTCTAGATTCTGTTGCATATTTGGGAGACATACATATATCCTCCCATTCTTTCTTTGTTAACTATTTATCCAATCTCTCTTCCCAATTTTTTCTAACCTCCTCTGATTGATTCTTATATTTATCATGCAATATTTTACATGATCTACTAATTATTCCTTTTTTTACTGGCAGCTTCTATTCTAGATTCTACTAAAAACTTTACCAGTGCTGGTCTTTCATTTAGGACCCCTATTTTACTTCTTTTTGACTATACTCTGATATCAATCCTTGACATGGAAGGCCATCTCTAACCTGCAGTCCAAATAAATTATTGGTCTCTTCCTATTCTATTACCTTTTCCTCTCTAGTTATTTGCTCCCAATACCTTGGTTCCTTTGTCAGTTTTCTCTAACAAATTCCAGCCTCCTCTTGCCTAATATCTGCATCCCTAACTGCAGTCATCTCTATTGGCAGAATTTCTTTTCTCCATTCTCATTGTGGCTTATTTCGTATAATACTTTCTGCTACTTTATGGATTATAATATTCTGTATGATTATTGTTATTCTCCTTAAAGGCCTGTATCCAAAATCCCAGTCTCTCCTTGTTTCTTGAGCTTTCCCCGTTTCAACATCATCACTTTCCACTTTGAATTATAGTTTTCTGCTTGTGCTATGTATAGGAGCCTTAAATGCGTAGCTCTGAAACACCCCTTCAAATTGGGTAATCCCAATCCACCCTGTTCTACTGGAAGAATCCGCTCATCCCACTTGACTCTAGCCGTCATCCTCTCCCCCTCCCAGGGAAAGTCCTTAAGCTCTGTGTATAAGACTAAAGGGACTAAACATTTTGACTGCTTGTATCTTACTATCCATATCCATATAACCAAGCTTCTATTTTTTCAGTTTTTGTATCATCTTTTGTTTAGTCTCTTCCCATGTATCCTTAGCTACCACACCAGAATCATTTTAATCCATACTCCTAAATACTTTATTTTATCTCGTCTCCATAAATATGGATATTGCTGAACCAATCAACCTTAGATTTTTTTTTAGGAAATGCAAATGCTTCCATTGCCATGCTCATAAAGTTTCAGGTTACTCTGTCAAATGCTTTCTCTGCATCAATACCCACCAACAACAATGGTACTTTCTTACATTCTGCTTCCCTCTGGATCATCAGTGTTCTGTTAATGTTGTCAAATGCTTACCTCCCCTCCACAAAAAGTACAGTTTTGTACCTACCATAAATGTAGATGTTCGAAGATCCACATTGCTGCAGTCCTAACACTTGGGTAGTCCGCTGTCCCTCGGTCGGCCCGAATATCAGAGTATAAGGCTGACGTCGGTCAGGGCGCATTTGACTGACATCAGAACGTCAGGGTACAAATGCGCATGACCGACGTCATATCCTCAGTCTTTTCTTGCCCCAGATGTCAGAAGACCCTAAAGAAAAAAGGTCCAAACCCATAGGCAACAGCTAAACAAGTAACCAGCCTAACACCAAGAATATGTACAATATATACAATATATACAATAAACACAATATACCTCAGATGTATAACCCAACCCACACAACCGCCTCAAACTACAGAGGGGAAGGAGGGAGGGTAAATTGGACTGCAGCAATGTGGATCTTCGAACATCTACATTTATGGTAGGTACAAAACTGTACTATGTTCTTCATCTCACATTGCTGCAGTCCTAACACTTGGGTAGAATCCCAAAGCAGAGGTAAGGGAGGATGGCTAAACTATAATGAAGCAGGAGCTGCCAGAATGCCCTGCAACACAGCAGTGGCAAACCCAGCCCTGGATTTAGAGTACAATGGAAGGTGGTAATGCCTAGAGAAGGTATGCACTGAACTCCAAGTGGCTGCCTCCAAAATATCCTTAGTTGCCACCCCCCTCAAAAAAGCAGTTGAAGTGGCAGTAGCCCTAGTGGAATGAGGCCTAATCCCAGCTGGAATCTCCTTGCCATGATGGGAATAACAGAAAGCAATGCAAAATCCAATCCACTTAGAAATAGTTTGTTTTGACACGGGCTTGCCCTGAGAGCACAAAGCAAAAGAAACAAATAACTGCTGAGGATTGTCTGAACCCTTTAGTTCTGTCCAAATAATATCGCAACTGCCTGTGTACATCCAAAGTGTGCAAAATCTTTTCCCCTTTATTTTGGGGATTTGCATAAAAAGTAGGCAAATGAATAGTTTGGTTTAAAGCCACACTAGAAACCACTTTAGGCATAAAGGAAGGATTAGTACGTAAAGATACCCTGTCCTTATGAAAAATTAAGAAAGGCTCAACTGCCATAAGGGCCTGCAATTCAGAAACCCTTCTTGCAGAGGTAATGGCCAACAAAAAAGCAGTCTTCCATGACAAATATTTCAACTCAGCAGTCGCTGCAGGTTCAAAAGGTTGTAGAGTGAGTTTCTCCAACACAAAATTGAGATCCCAAGCAGGAGTAGGAGCTCTTCGTGGGGTCTTAAATTCTTTGCCCCTCTAAGAAATTGCTTGAACAAAGGATGAGAAAACAATGGCGGGTCACAGTCATAGTGAGCTGAAATTGCTGCAGCATGAATCTTAATAGAAGAGAAGGACAAACCTTTGTCCAATAACTCAGTAAGATATTGAAGAGCCACACTTAAATTAGGCTCAGAAACATCCAAATCCTTAGCTGCACTCCAAAACAAAAATCTCTTCCATTTATCTGCGTACACTTTCCTTGTACTAGGCCTTCTAGCTTCCAAAATCACATTCAAAACTTGTTGTGGAAGTTGAGACCCTCTATGGTTTAAAACAGAATATGCCATGCTGTTAGGTGAAGAGAGTGAAGTTTGACATTGAGCAAATGGCTGTCCTCCTGGGACAACAGATGTGGAATCAAAGGCAAAGGCCATGGAGGCTTCCGTACTAGACTTCTCAGTAGTGGGTACCAGTGCTGCGAGGCCAATCTGGTGCTATCAAAATCATCCTTGGCTTGTCCTGTCTGACCTTCAGAAGTACCATTGAGAGGAGAGGCAGAGGTGGAAAGGCATACACATGAAGACTTGTCCAACTGAAAGAAAGAGCATCCACTTTCCAAGCTGTGGGATGATACCGCTTTGTGCAAAACTTTGGCAGCTGGTGGTTTAGTGGAGAAGCGAACAGATCTATGTCTGGAGTTCCCCAGGACACTGTCAATTTCTGAAATACATGAAGATCCAGTTTCCACTCGTGGGGATCCATGATTTGTCTGCTTAACACATCTGCTAAGGAGTTCTGTGCTCCTGGCAGAAACCTTGCCAGAAGATTGAGCTGTAAACTGAGAGCAGTCTCCCACAAAATCATTGCTTGCCTGCATAGAGGATAAGAATGCGTTCCCCCTTGCTTGTTGATGTACCACATGACAGTTGTGTTGTCTGTTAGAATCAACACCTGCCCTGGAAGAAGTAATTCCTTGAAAGCCATTAATGCAAACTGGACTGCTAACATCTCCTTCATGTTGATATGCAGATGTTGTAGTCTGGCAGGCCACTTGTCTTGTATCCACTTTCCATTCAGATGAGCTCCCCAAGCTTTGTCTGAGGCATCTGTCGTTAAAATCTGACTCGCCTCTGGCGGGTCACAGAGAGTCCCTTGTTTAGGTGACATTCCTGAGCCCACCACAAAAATTCCTTTTGAATGCAAGGTAGTATTTGAATGACAGTGTCCAGATCCTGGCAGTGCTGTGTCCATACATTTTGAGATACCATTGTAGCTTCCTCATATGCAGTTTGGCATTGGGAAGCACCAGAATACAAGATGCCATGAACCCTAAGGCTTGAAGGACTGTCCTTGCAGTCAGCCCGGACTGATGAGATAGTTGATGGAAGTAAAGGGAAAGACTCTTTTGTTTGTCCGGGGTTAAAAGGCCATCTGGGATGCTGTATTCAGTCTCACACCCAGAAAGCACATGTCCTGAGAGGGTACTAGACTGGACTTTATTTCGTTCACAGAATACCCTAGGCATCTTAGCACTGCTATCACATATTCCAAATGATGAAGAAGCTCTTCCCTTTCTTGAGCCAGAATCAGGCAGTCGTCCAAATAAGGATAGATTTGTATTCCTTTTAGCCTGAAGAAAGCTATCACTGGAGCCAGAACTTTCGTGAACACTCTGGCAGTAGATAAGCCAAAGGGCAATGCAGAGAACTGATAGTGAGAATTCCCAGCTCGAAAACGCAGATACTTCCTGCAACTTAGTCTGATAGGAACATGAAGGTAAGCCTCCTTGAGATCCAAAGTTACCATCCAATGATCTTTGCCCAGCAGAGGTAAAAGCTGCTGCAACGTCAACATTTTGAACTTGGGAATGTCCAGATAAGTGTTGAGGATGGATAAATCCAAAATGGGTCTCCACGTGCTCCCCTTCTTTGGTACTAGGAACAGGCGAGAATAAAATCCTAGGCCCCTTTCTGGCATGGGAACCGGCTGTATGGCCCCTATTTGGAGTAACAGTGTAATTTGCTTGTGAGCCTCCAGCCTTTGTGGAGGAGGAATGCCTGGCATGCCTTTGAAAGGAGGCAAGGTATGGAAATAAAACCTGTAACCGTGATGTATGATATCCAGTACCCATTTGTCTTGGGTAATCAAACTCCAATTTTCTTTGAAAAGTGCCAGCCTTCCTCCCAAAGGTGCCGCCAGGCGAGTAGGCCCTGGCAGCTGAAAAGGTAGGTCATTGGGTCTGTTTACGAAAGGACTGACCCCTGCCCTCACTCGAAGACTGTGCAGGAGAACTCCCTGTTCTAGGCCTAAAAGAGCCCTGACCTCTGCCCCTGCCACGTCTAGATCTACCCCTAGACTGGGAATCATAAGCAGGATACGTCCACCCCTTAGCAGGCCAATTTCTACTAAACTTTGGAGGCTGAACCTGCAAAAAATCTTTAACAGTCTGCATAGACTTAGCCTTGTCTTCCATTTTCTTTAAAACTGCCTCAACAGGAGAACCAAACAAGACATCAGATTGCAAAGGGGCATCCAAAATCCTAGTTTTAACATGGTCAGATAAATTTTGATCCCTCAGCCAGGCGTGCCTGCGAAGAACTGACCCAGTGGCAGCCACCCTAGAGGAGGCCTGTACAGCATCAAAACCACATTGCAAAGAATGCTTACCCACCTGTTCAGAAACATGCACTAAATCCTGTAACTCTTTACAATCAATACCTTCCGCCAGAGCATCAACCTTAGATTTCAACTGTGAAAGCAGATAATTTTGATATTTTAACATATGAAACTGGCAATTCAAAGCTCTCATGGCTAGGGTGGAAGAAGTATAAACTTTCTTTCCCCATCTATCCAAGGCCCTGGCCTCTTTATCTGCAGGAACCGGATTCTTGACAACAGAAGCCTTAACACCCTTGGGCCCCTGGCTAACAGTCTCTGGGTCTGCCCTAGGACTCTTAAAAGATACTTATGAGCTTCAGGCACCCTGTAATACCTATCTGGTTTAACAGGAGCAGGAGGCAAGGAATCAGGATTAAGAGAAGCCTCCGCAAACACATCTTCCACCACAGTCAAAACAGGAGGTATAGCCAAAGGCCTATGCTGGGGTAAAAACAAAAACTCCCTAAGCCTTTTCCTGGAGTCAGAGAAGTCCTGACCTTCCCATTTAAAATGCTCTCTCATGGAGTGAAGGGTCTCTGAAAAAGAAAAATCCTCAGGAGGAGAAGCAGACGGAGTAGAATCATCCACATCAGAATCAGAATAATGAGAATACTCCTGCAAGTCTTCAGCCGAAGACTCAGACACATCCGAAGCCTGCTCATAATCCCCCAACACTGGCTCCATCCTAGGCCTCTTATCAGGAGGGCGCATAGAGCCTCTAATTAAAGTAATTAAATCTTCTGCCATTTTAAGCATGTGCTTCTTGGGCACAGAACCTGAAGAACTAGGAGTGACACCCACAGCAGCCAAACTAGACCTGCCTCTAGGAGAAGCCTTGGAAGCAGAAATAGAGGGCCTAGACACCTTAGGAAGGGAGGGGAGTAAAGTAACCTGAGAAGCCCCTGTAGCCTGACTTGCCTCCTGGGAGGCCACATCCTGTAAAAGCAGAGTTTCTCCCTGGGACTCCAGAGAGGCCTCCGTCGGAACCACCGGTTCCACTGATGCCTCTAAAGAACCGGCGTCCGGTTCGGACGACTCCTCTAACCTAGGTTTAACAGCCTTGTCCTTGCGCTTCTTTGAGGAAGCCGGCGTCGGAGCATCCGACGGCATTTTGTAATTGCACCGCTTCCCAAAGACCAACCTGGCACAATCCAACCTCCGCTTTATAGTGCGTTTATTGAACCTAGCACAAAAGCGGCACCCAACAACGTCGTGCTCAGGTCCCAAACAAGGTATACACAAATTATGGTAATCCCTATGCGGTATCTGTTTCCCCACAAGAAATACAGTTATTCACTTTTTCTGACATCCGGTAAACCACTGAGGCAAGAAAAAACCAAAATATTCCCCAACGGGGTACTTAACCAACTCTGACTTCGGGTCTGAAACTCCAATTGAAAAATTTCAGAACGCCGAACGGCACTTGCAACACTGCTTCTGCATCGGACCATGCGGCAAAAAAGACTGAGGATATGACATCGGTCATGCGCATTTGTACCCTGACGTTCTGATGTCAGTCAAATGCGCCCTGACCGACGTCAGCCTTATACTCTGATATTCGGGCCGACCGAGGGACAGCGGACTACCCAAGTGTTAGGACTGCAGCAATGTGAGATGAAGAACATCCACAATGATCCATATCTATCAATTTTGGCATTGCTTTTTGTCATTCATTTAGCCATTATAGACGCAAACACATTATAATCATGGTTTAGTACTTGAATTGAGCCTGTATGAAGCTGGGTCTGATGGCTCTTTACCCTCTTCGATTATTACTGCTACCACTGCTTTCTTCAAGATGTTGGCACCTGTCCTCCTCTTAAAATACTGTTAAACAAAACCTTCCAGATCTTTATCAGTTTTTCCCTCTTAGCTTCCAAACTTCCACAGGAATACTTTCTATTCCTGGGGACTTTCCTGTAGATTGGTTATACATCACAATTGTTATCTCATCTCCTCCTATCCTAACCGTTAGTAGTTGAGCGTCATCTACCTCTAATCTTGGTATATTTAATTTTTCCATAAACGTTTCCATTTGTATCTTTTCTTGATTTCCATATTTCTCTGTTTTATACAGTTTCACAGAATTTCCAAAATATTTTCTTAATACCTCTTCAGAATCTCGTTACCTTCCTTGTTGTAAACTCCCTAAGCTTGGTAACGGCCCTTTCTACTTTCTGTTGCATGAGTCATCGTACCCCTGCTTAAGATGTTAAGATTGGGTATCACATTAGGCAGTAAAACCTGCCAGCAGTGACCATCAGATTTATTTCTTCTTGCTGTCTATGTTAGTAATCTTCACAGTCCTTTTTAACCTTCTTATTCTAAAGTAAGACAAGTGTGAAACATCTTTTAACACAGCTTGTCAAGTGCTTTGTGGGTATGAAAGCCATCAGAACACTTATTTCTGTAACTAGTAGTAAGTGGAACAGATGAAGCTCCATGCACTATAAAAAATTATGATCAGGTCTCTGATCGCAACCTTAAATTATGGCTTTGAGACTCTCAAACAAATAATACTGTGGTTACGATGGGAAACCCACTCAATTGTTTGTGTAATGTTACTTGTATCAATTAGTAATATTTATAGTACACATAGACTTGAACTTTCTTTCAATGGCCATATAAATAAGTTAGTGAAATACAATGAGAGTGGAGTGTAAGATTAAGTTGCAATGATTAGTCAAGTGTGTAGAAAGCAGGTGCAATGAGATTCAGTCTGCAGATATTGCTTAAGATTTCTTTTGAATGCTTCCAAAATCCAGTGGCTTTTTATTCTGTTAGGTAGCTGGTTCCAAGAGTCAGGTCCTACTATGGAGAAGGTTTTTTCTTCAATGGTTAGCTTAACCTTGGTCATACCACTGTGGGAACTTTTATTGCTTCTAAGAGAACAGCTTTGGTCCCTTATTTGGGGTGCTTTTTTAAGAGAGGATAGTAGATAACTGCTACAGGATAACTCTTAACTGCCCAGATTTTTGCCTCATATTTTTGGTCTGTTACTCACAAAATTTTTGGCTTTCTCACAAATCACTGAGGATTGACGTAACTAAACAGATGTTTGAATTTCGGACCTTAAGGGCCTCCTGCCATTTTAAAACAATGAAGGACTTCAATGTGCAAATTTGTCTTACTTCCCTAGCTTATGACAAAACCACTTCTCAAAGTACTTACAATACTGAAATAAAGTATAAACCTCCAGTCTTCTAGAGTTCTGTCATCTACATTCAATGTTAATACAACAGGGGTATGGTCTGATATTCTGATGGAATCACTTTCCAGTATAGTGCCAAATACAAATGCTCAAGTCAGTAGAATTTTATCTAGTCATAATATAGTCTATAAACACGAGAGTAACGTGTATGCTAATACCCCCTTGTCTGTAGATGGTTAGCAACATCCACCAAACTCAAAATCAAACATCAAATCTGTATTAAATGGGGAAACCTGTAAGCCCTTGGACATTTTCCCCCATCAACAAATTTGAATCTCCCATTAATAAAAAAATTCTTTCTTGAAAGCAGGTAACCTCCAACAGCATTTGCTTTAAATCTGTCCAACAAGTATCAAAAGGAACCTGCAAAGAAAGAGAGTAATGTACTTAACATAACTTGGCATCTGTGCTAACCAGTATCACTATTCATCACAGATGGCTCTTGGATTTGAACTGGTAACTGTCAGACAAATCCAGAGCTCTAGCTTCTCCCATTCCAATAATTCCCTACTATCCTCTACTACTCAGATCGAATTTAAGGCAAAGGAAATGCCTAGGAATTGTGAGAAGACAAAAATATTCCAATATATCAGCCATTCCAGTTCAGCAGAACCCCCAGAAGGAAGGGAGAAAGAGGGCAGGAATGTGATGAATAATGACACACGATAACACAGATGCCAAGTTATAGTAAGTACATAACTCTTTATCTGATGCCATCAATGTCATTACTCATCACAGATGGGTCAGAGACCTCAGCTTCTATGTACCCTGGGTGGCCTCAAGGAAAGATATGCCGAAGCATGGAGGAACCAAAGGAAGCCCTGTTCCTGGATACTAAGCCCAATCTGTAGGACACCAAGTCACAGCAGCACAAGTCTCATCCAGGGAAAATCTGGCCAAGAATGCAGAAGATGTTGCAAAGGACCTGGTGAAGTGGGCCTTCACTGGTCTGGATAATTCCAAATGCCTATTCTCATAAATATAAGAAATACAACCAGTGATCCTCCTAGAAACGGTCATTTTGGAAAATGTCTGACTTTTTCTGTTCCTAAATTCCTCAGTCCATTTTACATAAAAACATAATTGCCTATGGATGTTAAGACAATGCAAGATACACTTTTCTTTATTAAAGTAACTAGGAAACAATACCAGTAGCTGAATAGACTGGTTTAGATTAGTCTCAGAAGCCACTTTAGGGAGAAAGGAAGGACTTGTTCTAAGATCAAGAATGGTGGCTTAATGCACAGAGCCTGAAGTTTCAAAACCTTTTTGGCAGAAGTAATGGCTACTAAAATGCAGTCTTGCAGGAGAGAAATTTAATGTCACAAGAGTCAGCTGGTTCAAAAGGTTTTTGTGTCAGGGACTGCAGCACCAAGGTTAAATCCCATGGAGGAGATGGATCTTTAATAGGAAGTCCAAGAAAAAAAACTCATTTCAGAAAGGCTCTGAACAGCTTGGAAGAAAAGGTAGGTTTCATCGTTGACATGGAAATTTGAAATGGCAGCCAACTGGAGTTTAATGGTAGAATAACTTGCCCAATCCTGAAAAAGGGAAGATAAGAAGAGCAAAATATCAGGAATAGGGGCAGAAAAGGGATCTAGTTTCTTCTGTCTGTCCCAGATGGAAAACCTTTTCCATTTACTGGAATATACCTTCTTAGTGGATGGCTTTTGAGAACACAAAATAATGCTCCTAACTGGGGAAGGAAGCCTGGACTGTGAAAGGATTACTGAAAGTGGAGAACCCATGCGGTTAGCTGTAGGGGTCTGGAGATTGGAAAGTGGATGCCCCCAAGGGTTAGAGATCAGATATGGAATGGGATCTAGTATCCAGGGTGGATACCGAAGATGAGACCTTAGGAAGGAGAACCACGCCTGACAAGGCCAGAAGGGGGCAATGAGGATGAAAGAGGTCTTCAGGCGACAAGCTTTCTGTAAGACTTTGGGTATCAGGGGAATAGGAGAGCAAGCAGTGAGGAGGCCTGGAAGCCAATTGTGAACCAGAGCATCCTGGGTGTCTCCCCCAAAGGGGGGGGATCAGCGAGCAGTAGTTGCTGCATTTGTGGGTGAACCAAAAAGATCACAGCATGTTTGACCCCAATAGTGGAAAATTTGCCTTGCCACTAATGGATTCAGGGACCACTCGTGAGGACTCGAGATGGACTTGCTGAGTTTGTCAGACAACAAAAAGGAACTCCTGGGTATATCTGTTGCAAGTAGAAAGCGCCTGGAACACATCGCCCATTCTCACATTCTCGTGACCTCTCTACACAGAGGATAAGACTGTGTTCCCCCTTGCTTGTTGATATACCAGACCACTGTCATGTTGTCTGTCTGAATTGCTAAGGTCCCTGGAGGGAGACAGTCCTGAAAGGTTTGCAATATCAGAAGGACTGCTCTTATCTCCAGGACATTTATATGTAATTTGGTCTCTATGGGAGACCACTTGCCTTGAACTATCCTGCCCTGAAAATGCACCCCCCCCAACAGGGAGGCATTCTTGGTCACTGTGGCCTTGGGTGGGGGAAGACAAAATGGTCTGACTAGATGAAGATCCTGAGAGTAAAGCCACCAAAGCAAGATGATTTATGCATACCTGAGTCAACTTTAATGTTATGGACATAGGTTGAACCAGAATGGACCACTGGATCGCTAGGGTCCATTGTAGCACCTGCATGTGATACCTGACGAGAGGAACTAATTGAATGGCCGTTGCCATTGAACCGAACACCTGGAGAATCAAATGAGCTGAGGGGCGTTGTAGCTCCAGCAAGACAGAAACCTGATTTTTAATAAGATGAGTCCTGCGTGGAGGCAGTGTTGCAGTTTCTGATACTTGTCCCCAATGAACTCCAGATTCTGGCATGGAACAAGGTTGGATTTGGGCAGATTCACAGTGATACCCAGATTCTGGCAAAGACTGAGGGTGTACTCGGTGGCCATTGATACCTAATGCCTCAAGGGGGCCGTGGGGAGCCAATCGTCCAGGTACGGAAAGACCTGGAAACCCTGCAGCCAGAGATAAGCTGCTACCACTGCCATGCATTTGGTAAACAACTGGGGGGTTGTGGTGAGTCCAGAGGGCAGGGCTCTGAACTGGTAATGATCGGCTCCTATTCGGAAGTGTAAGTGTCTCCAGGAGCATCTGTTAATCATGTGATAGTATGTGTCCCTGACATCCACAGAGCAGATCCAGTCACCCCTGCGTAATAGGGGCAAAATGGACTGTACAGTGACCATCCAGAACTTGGACTTCTTGACGGATAAATTCAGCTTGCTGAGGTCCAGGATTGGCTGCAGGTCCCCAGTCTTCACTGGCAGCAAAAAGAAGTGGGAATAAGTTCTGGACCCTCGTTGTCCTTTTGGGACCTCTTGGATGGCTCTTTTTTGAAGCAAGTCTTGCACTTAGACGCAGGCTAACTCTCTTTGGCAAGGTAGAGCATCTGGGAGAATTTTTCAAATTGGAGGGGGCTGGAAAAAGGGAATACAAAGTACAGTTGTGTACACTTACCATAAATGTAGATGTTCGAGTGTATTCACTGTTGCAGTCCTAACCAATGGGTTATCTGGCTCGCGGTAGCCCTCGATCGGCCAGAATACCAAAGGTAAGTAAATATGACATTGGCTGTTGTCGGTTGTAAAGGACCTCCGATATGAAAGGAGACAGCCAGTGTCACTTCCTCAGTCTTTCTTGCCATAACAGTCAGAAGCCCCCAGAAAACAAGGCTTAAACCAAAAGCAACTTTGGCAAATAATACCAAATTTAGCCTGTACCTTAGGAAAAGAGAACAGAAGAGGAACAAAAAAAGGGGAAGGAGGGAGGGAAACCAGAACTGCAACAGTGAATACATTATAACATCTACATTTATGGTAAGTGTACACAACTGTACTATGTTCATCGTGTTTCACTGTTTCGGTCCTAACCAATGGGGTGATTACCAAAGCCCAGAGAAAAGAGAGGAGGAACCACACAGTATCAAGGATTGGACAGAATGCCCTGCAGAACAGCAGTGGCAAACCCTGCCCTGGCTCTAGAAAACAAAGGCAAATTATAATGCTTTGTGAAAGTGTGAACAGAAGACCATGTGGCAGCCTCAAAATGTCTTTAGTAGGGACACCCCTTAAAAAGGCTGCAGAAGTGGAAGCTGTTCTTGTAGAGTGGGTCCTAACCCCTTGAGGAGGAACCTTGCCATGAAAGGAATAACAGAAAGTAATACAATGTGCAAACCATTTAGAAATGGTTTGCTTAGAAATAGCTTTGCCCTAAGCTCCAGGGGCAAAACTGACCAATAACTGTGCTGATTTCCAAAGGTCTTTAGTCCTGTCCAGGTAAAATTTGAGCTGTATGTGCACATCAAGAGAATGTAGGATCCTTTCACTTCTATTTTGAGGATTAGGAAAGAAAGTAGGAAGGTGTATGGACTGATTAAGAGTCAGGCTAGAAACCACCTTAGGCATAAAGGAGGGGTTGGTTCTCAGAGAGACTATCTGCATGGAAAATAAGAAAAGGCTCCACAGCCATCAAAGCATGCAGCTCCGAAACCCTCCTTGTTGAAGTTATAGCCAAGAGGAAGGCGGTCTTCCAAGAGAGAAATTTTAAATCTGCAGTGGCAGCTGGCTCAAAAGGAGGAAGAGTGAGTTTCTCTAGAACAAAATTAAGATCCCAGGCCAGAGTAGGTGCCCTTCTGGGAGGTTTTACGTTGCAAGCACCTTTTAGAAACCTTTTCATCAGGGGATGACAGAAAATGGGCTGCTCAAAAGAACAATGAGCAGAAATGGCTGAAGCATGGATCTTGATAGAGGAAAAAGAAAGACCCCCCCCCCCGAAGCAAATCAGCCAGGTATTCCAGGATGAGAGGAAGGGTAGGCTGAGAAGACGATTCCCCTCTAGCCTGCATCCAGTGAGAGAATCCTTCCCATTTGCCAGCGTAGGGCTTCCTAGTGCTAGGCCTCCTGGCTTACCTCAGCATGTCAACCACCTGCTGGGAAAGAGAAGAAGAAAAGGAAGGAGTCTGAAGATGAGGATGTAGAATGTTTCTCCGTTCCTGAACCAAAAGATCTGGCTTCAGCGGAAGATGCCAAGGAGGGAACTGGGAGAGACTGCAGAGCAGTGGATACCAGTGCTGTCTGGGCCAGTCTGGAGCTATGAGAATAATCCTTGGTCATTTGTCCCTGATCTTCAATAATACTCTGGGAAGAAGAGGAAGAGGAGGGAAGGCATAAACTGACAAGCAGAGTCCAAGAGAAGGACAGAGCATCCACTCTCCAGGCTCTGCTGTGATGCTGTCTGGTGCAAAAAAGAGGTAGAAGGTGGTTGTCTGGGGAGGAGAAAAGATCCACCTGAGGAGTGCTCCAACGTTGAATGATGCTGTAAAAGACTGCTCTGTCCAGTTGCCACATGTGAGGATCCAGGGTCTGTCTGCTTAACTGTTCTGCCAAAACATTGCGACTCCCTGGAAGAAACTGAGCTAGGTGGTGCAGGCCCAAGGATGCTGCTATGGACCAGAGATTCATGCTCTACCTGCACAGGGTGTAAGAATGAGTCCCTCCCTGCTTGTTGGTGCACCACATGACTGTAATGTTGCCTGTCCTGACAAGCAGAGTTCCTGGAGAAAGAAGATGCTTGAAAGCTAATAAAGCCTGCTGAACTGCCATCAACTCCTTTAGGTTTATGTGCAGGTGCACCTGATGGGCGTTCCAACATCCCTGTATGTATCTGCCATCCAGGTGAGCTGCAGACAGGCTGTCGCCCACCATAGAAACTCTGTCTGCAGACATGGAAGCAGAGGAATTATCATATCCAGGTCCTGTGTGTGTTGACACCAAAGGTTCTTGAGGTACCATTGCAATTTCCTCATATGCAGTCTTGCATACGGAATCATGAGAATGCAAGAGGCCATGTATCCCAGAGCTTGTAGGTATTTCCTTGCAGGGAGCTGGGTCAGGCTTGCCAAATCCTTGAAGTAAACTGAGAGTTGTCTGCTTCTCCTGGGTGAGACACATCATCTGGGCGGCTGTGTTCAGACTCGCTCCCAGGAATGTTATCTCCTTGGATGGCACCATTTTTGATTTTTCCTCGTTGAGAGTGTAACCCAGGGAAGAGAGAAGAGTCTTTACAAATTCTCGATCCTTTAATAGCTGTTCCTGAGAATTTGCTTGAATTAGACAGTCGTCCAAATATGGATAAATCCGAATTTTCTTCTGCCTGCAAAAAGCAATGACTGGAGCCAGGCACTTTGTGAACACTTTGGAATTTCCCTGGTCCTGACATTCCAAACCCTAATGGAGTGGAAGAGGAGAGTGGAGTCCTATCAATGGTGAAGTTCCCCTAGCCAAAGGGCAGCGCAGAGAATTTATCATGCTGCTTGCCCACTCTGAAACAAAGGTATTGCCTGTAACTTTCCCTGATAGGGACGTGCAGATAAGCTTCTTTGAGGTAACTTCCTCAGGCAGGAGTCTGGGGGACCTGTCTCCCTCTTCAAAGTCCATATCCTCAGTGAAGTACCTTCTGGGGGAGTCCAGGTGCCTCTCCTTGCACAATCACTTCCAATGGGGCTCCGCCAATGGTGGGCTCAGGGGAGGACTCGGAAGACACGGGTAACTCAAGTGGGGCAGTGCCCATCTGAAGGCATTCTCGGGAGGGCTGACCCTGGACGGATGATGAGGCCAAAGTACCCAAACGGGAGAAAGGCAGGGGGGGACATAGAGAAGGAGAGGTAACTGCCAGGCTGAAGAAGGTCCTCTCTGCTGCCCTGAAGGCCAATGGGCTGGATGATGCACCTCTCCCCCTCCCTTGTGGCTTGGGCCACCTGAGAAGGGGGAATGGACCCTGACGCAGCACAGATGCCCCCTAAACGACATTGACCCCAAGCTATCCAGTGCTGAAGCCCCTAGTGGAAGGGAATGGTCCAAAAACTCCGGGCCCAAACCCACTCCCAATGAACTCGTACCAAACCCTCAGAGGTGAGGCACACCCTGATCCAAGGCAACGAAACACAGACAGCCAGGGTCCCAGACGGAGTTGTGAAAGGAGGAATACCTGACCCCATTGGCCTCCCGTTGGAATTTCCCTGGTCCTGACATTCCAAACCCTAATGGAGTGGAAGAGGAGAGTGGAGTCCTATCAATGGTGAAGTTCCCCTAGCCAAAGGGCAGCACAGAGAATTTATCATGCTGCTTGCCCACTCTGAAACAAAGGTATTGCCTGTAACTTTCCCTGATAGGGACGTGCAGATAAGCTTCTTTGAGATCGAAAGTTAACAGCCAGGAGTCCTTTTCTAACATCGGCAGCAAATGATGCAGAGTGAGCATTTTGAACTTTGGAATTACCAAGAAAGAGTTCAGAATGGATAGATCTAGGATAGGACGCCAGGTGCCTTCTTTTTTTGGAACTAAGAAAAGTCTGGAATAGAAACCCTGGCCTACCTGCTGAGCAGGAACTGATTCTATTGCTCCCAGATGTAACAGAGACAAAATTTGCTTTTCTACTTCTGCCCTTTGGTTTGGAGGAGTGTCCGGGAATCCTTTGGGAACTGGAAAGGTGTCGAAAGAAAACCTGTGTCCTAGGGATACAGTTCTGAGTACCCATTTGTCGTCCATGATAGTGGCCCAGACATTTACAAAAAAGGCCACCTTCCCCCTAAAGGACTCTCCGGGCAAGCAAGAACAGGCAGAAGTTGGAAAGAGTCATTGAGAATGTTTAGCTTAAGATGCAGGCTTAGAACTTCCTGCCTTGGAAGTGGAAGCATGCCAACGCTTAAACATTTGAGGGGTAGCCACCTGCCCCCTAGAAGATTTGTAACCTCTAGCCCTAGAACGGTTCTGTCTGCTGGTATCAGGAAACATCCAATTCTTAGAAGAGTAATTCCTGCTAAAGTGAGGAGGTTGAACTTGCAGAAAGTCTTTAACTGTTTGCATAGACTTGGCCTTATCCTCCATCTTCTTGAGGACTTCCTCTGCTTTGCTGCCAAAAAGACTGTCCTTATGCAAAGGTACATCTAAAAGCTTAGCCTTGACAGGGTCTGGAAGGGGCTGTTCCCTGAGCCAAGTGTGTTTTCTAATAACAGATTCAGTAACTGTAGCCCTGCAGGAGGCTTCTAGAATGTCAAAACCACAATATAATGAATGTTTATTGACAAGACTGGCAGAATTCAGCAAATCCTGTATATCCTTACTCTCTGCCAAAAGAGGCACGCTTGCAATCCTAGACTTAATAGCCTCCAAGTTGTCCTGCTGGTACTTAAGCATATGAAAAAGACAATTAGTAGACCTAATAGCAAGAGTGGCAGAGGTATAAGCTTTTTTACCTCACCTATCTAGGTTTCTCGATTCCCTGTCGGAAGGAACAGGATTTTTGGTAACAGTGGCCTTAACTCCTTTAGGGCCTTGAGAAATAACCTCTGGATCAGCCAACGGATTCCTGAAAAGAAATGGATGCGAATCAGGGACTCTATAGTACCAGTCAGGTTTCCTGGGAGCAGGAGGAACCGAATTTGGAGTCAAGGAATTTTCCAGAAAAACATCATCAACCACTTCCAACACTGGGGGAATAGCCAGAGGCTTATGCTGAGGCAAATCCAAAAACTCCCTAATCCTTTTCTTAGACTGGGGATAATCCTGACTTTCCCATTTAAAATGCTCCCTGAGATTATTCAAAGTATCACCAAAAGAGAAATCCTCTGGAGGAGATGCAGAAGGAATGGACTCCTCTACATCTGAATCCTCAAAAGGAGAAAAAAAAAACCAGAGAGACTTCTTCTTCTTCAGCAGAAATGCTAGAAGTATCAGAACCAGAATAAGACAACGCCTCAGGAGAGACATCCCTACCCCTTTTAGAAGGAGGAGGCTGTGAACCCCTAATAAGAGTTAAAAGGTCATTAGCAATTTTAACCATTTGGGACTGAGGGGAATGAGAGGAAACTGGAGCATGCTTTTTCACAGGTTTATGACTGGAAGATTTACCTGCAAGTCTAAAGGACTCGGGAGGCCTGGCAACCACCAAATTCGCAGCAAAGGTCGTCGGTATGAGCTTGCTGTCAAAATGAAGAACGGAGGCCTCGGACACCAGAGTCAGTTTAGCAGCTCCGGATCCAGCTAAAGAGGCGACAGGCGGAAGGTCAGAAGACAAAATGGAAGCCGGAGGCCTGGGGGACTCTGAAATGGTCTCAACCGAGGCCTGCGGCTGAAAATCCGTGGGCTGTAGGGGCTACAAAGGCACCTCCCTGGCTACCACAGGACTGATGACAAACTTAACATCATCCGAAGACTTGACCCACAGAAGCCTGTCGCGGTCCTTATCCTTACGCTTCTTAGGGATATCCGAATCCTGAAGACCAGCGGACGCCATACCGACAAACTTAGGCCAAACTCCAAAATGTTTAGGTAAAAGCTTAGCTCGACGATGAATAGTACGCGGATTAAAGGAAGCACAGAGATCACAATTAGGAACGTTGTGGTCAAGGCCTAAACAAATAACACAATAGGAATGAAAATTTCTATGGGGAATCTGCTTTCCACAGGTAAGACAATTATTAACCTTTTCTGACATTCGTTAAGGCAAGAAAAGAGGATTCCCAATGGGGTTCTTAACTGTAGTTGACTTCAACTTTGTAGCCAGAAACCAAAAAGGTAAACTGCCGACCAACACTCGTGCAAAAAATGCTTCTGCTTCGGGCTCCGCAGCAAGGAAGACTGAGGAAGTGATGTCAGCTGCCTCCTTTTGTATCGAACGGTCTGACGTCCTTTACAACAGACGACAGCTGATGTCATATTTACTTACCTTTGGTATTCTGGCCGATCGAGGGCTACCGGGAGCCAGATAACCCATTGGTTAGGACTGCAACAGTGAAATACAATGAACATCTGATCAGATGTGAGACTTGTCCAGGCTAGTGAGTGTAAGGACATTCGACCCCTGATTGCCTCCAGGGTAGGACAGCCGGGCAGTGCTTAAGGAACACTGAAAGGGCTTCTCAGAGAAGGATTCCCAGGAGCACTGGTTCTGTGGCTCCCATCTGCCCCTGAGGCAGTTTCTGCCATTGAATCCCCTGCCCCAGCTTGCGGGAAGAGGATTCCTGGGGAGCATCCTGAAAGGAAGACCGAGTCCTCCGGAATGATAGCTTCTTACTTCCCCTTTTGAGACTTAGAGAAGGACCATTGCGGAGTAGAAAATTTGATCCCAACAGTGGAAAGAGTCTTACCTTCCTGCTCACTATGGGTTAAAGTTTCCTTAACAGATGGACCAAACAAGGTGGAGCGGAAGGGAACATTTGTAAAAGACACATTGAAGGGTTCCGCAAACCTACCAAGGCGAAGTCAGGCTTGCCGTTGAATGGCAATACCAGTGCCAGACGCTCGAGAGGTGGCCTCCACCAAACTGGAGATCAATCTCATTGATGCATTTAGCAAGGAATGTAAGAGTAGAAAGCTTCGGAGAGACTAGTTAAGACTCTCCAATGGCAACAACACTGTAAGGGAAATGGTAAGCTCCAAAACCAATCCCTCTAAAGCAAGGTAAAGTGGGCCAAATAATTAGTTGCTCTCAGTCCGAAAGCTGCCTAGACAAAAACCCACTTCCCAAATGGTCTATCACCCGGGACTCCCTGTCTGGAGGATGGGCCGAGGAGCTTTGCTCCGCTACCTCCTTCTTAGCAGCAGTGGCCCCCATGACAGCAATGATGGCAATTCCTTTACTCCAAAAGGGTCCATCTTTGGGAGAACTGAGGAATTTGTCACCTCTTTTAGGCATTGGTTCCACCATTTCCGGTTCCTTCCAAGCCCTGCCGGCAATAAAATCCACCAGCTCATCAGCTGGGGGAGGAGCTAGGAAGAAGATGGGCCTGTCCCAAAGGCCTTCAGGAACACGGCCTCCTCTGTCGACGGGGATGGGGAAGACCACCCACCTTTCTGCTTAAGCACTTCCAGGATATCTCCAAAGGTAACTTCCTCAGGCAGGAGTCTGGGGGACCTGTCTCCCTCTTCAAAGTCCATATCCTCAGTGAAGTACCTTCTGGGGGAGTCCAGGTGCCTCTCCTTGCACAATCACTTCCAATGGGGCTCCGCCAATGGTGGGCTCAGGGGAGGACTCGGAAGACACGGGTAACTCAAGTGGGGCAGTGCCCATCTGAAGGCATTCTCGGGAGGGCTGACCCTGGACGGATGATGAGGCCAAAGTACCCAAACGGGAGAAAGGCAGGGGGGGACATAGAGAAGGAGAGGTAACTGCCAGGCTGAAGAAGGTCCTCTCTGCTGCCCTGAAGGCCAATGGGCTGGACGATGCACCTCTCCCCTCCCTTGTGGCTTGGGCCACCTGAGAAGGGGGAATGGACCCTGACGCAGCACAGATGCCCCCTAAACGACATTGACCCCAAGCTATCCAGTGCTGAAGCCCCTAGTGGAAGGGAATGGTCCAAAAACTCCGGGCCCAAACCCACTCCCAATGAACTCGTACCAAACCCTCAGAGGTGAGGCACACCCTGATCCAAGGCAACGAAACACAGACAGCCAGGGTCCCAGACGGAGTTGTGAAAGGAGGAATACCTGACCCCATTGGCCTCCCGTTGGAATTTCCCTGGTCCTGACATTCCAAACCCTAATGGAGTGGAAGAGGAGAGTGGAGTCCTATCAATGGTGAAGTTCCCCTAGCCGGAAGGGCAGAGGACGTAAGCAAGCCCAACTCGATTTGAACCTTGAGAAAACTCCTCATCATTCTATGTCCAAGGGGAGGACCTGGATGAAAATGAGGAATGACCTGACCTAGCAGGGGATCGGACCCTGGATCCCTTAGCCCTGTGGAGCCAGGAAGGGGATCTGCTTCTACGAACTGGATTCAACTGTCTAGCTGGGGAATGGACGAGGCAGTTCTCTCAGATCCGATGCTCTAGTAGGATCCAGACACTTGAAGGGAGTGTATGACAGATCCGACAAGCTGGTCGGATCAGGGGATGGCTTGCGTCCACTCAGATCCGAAGACCTCCGCACTGAGGATCTCAGAACACTGGATCTCGGATCCAGAACAGAAGAGGCTGGGCTTGGATCCAGGATCTGTGATCCGAGAGCCTCGGCTTCATAAAGTGAGAAGAGGAAGAAGAGGACCCCCCCCCCCCCCGAGGGAGCCTCTTCTTAGGTTCCTGAGAGGGCTTGGAAGGGGAGTCTGAGGGAAAAGGACCACCCTGAGCCAAGCCCTTCAGGAGCAATTTATTATGGTGCTCCATAAGGGCCCTGGGGTTGAATACAGCACAGATGTCACATTCAACCTCCAGGTGTGCCACTCCCAAGCAATAAAAATGCTGCTTGTGCAAATCGGAACATGGAATTTCTGACCGCACGAGCAGCATCTCTTGAAGCCAGAGGATTTGTCAGCCTTGCACACCAAGACATACAGACACACACACACACACACACACACACACACACACACACACACACACACACACACACACACACACACACACACAGGGAAACCCACGGGGAAAAAGAACGGGAAACACCACAGATGATAGGAGCTGACTAAAATAGATGGGAGGGGAGGAAATACAGTTAAACTACAGAGAAACTACTAGAACTACTCAAACAACTACCTGTAAAACACCAAAAGAAAAAAAGTAACCCCAAGAAGAAAGCATTTATCTGAAGGATAGCTAGAGCTCTGGAAATCACTTTCAAGCGTTTCTGCAGCAAGCAAGATCTGAGGAGTAGATAACAGCAGGAAATTATGGGAAGATGAGAAGCTAGAGCTCTGGCTCTGTCTGACAGTTGCTGGCTCAGATCCGAGGTCGGATCTAAGACCCATCTGTGATGAATAATGACACTGATAGCATCAGATCTACAGTAATGACCAACCTTTTCCAGGTACTTTTAAGTGCAACAAAATCACCCTCATATTTTAAACAATATTTGTTATTAAACCCAAGACCACTCAAAAATAACAGTTATTTCATTTTTCATCCAGGAACACCCCCAACACACACACACACACACACACACACACACACACACACACACACACACACACACACACACACAAACACACACACACAAACACACACACACAAACACACACACACAAACACACACACACAAACACACACACACAAACACACACACACACACACACACAAACACACACAAACACACGACTACTTTGTAACCAAACTTAATAAATTTAGAGGTTTTAGTGTCTGACGTGTACACTTCTGGAGATTAACCATTTGCAGTAAATACTTTCTTAAGTAAGGAAATATCAAACTCCTTTTAACAGGGCTGACTAAAACTACTAATATTCCAAGTAAAAAATGTGAATAAGCAGATCCTTTGAAGAACTAACAAACATTGGCAGCACCTCCAAAATAAACCATAGTAACACAATACAGCAAAACAGTGAGCTGAAACGCCCTTTCAGTTGCTGAACCAAACACAAATTCACAGTTAACATCCTGTTTACCCACTGAACTATTACTCATGATACAGTTTTTTCCTATCAAATCCAATATACAGCTGAATATATATTTACTAGCTTAACTGAGAAAGAAAAATCACACCTTTTGCCTGACAAAATTTCCCCTTTCCCACTGACCAAAGGTACATACAGAACAAATACTTCACTGAAAGTAACAGAATGTCTTTTGTAATATCTACTTTCAAGCAGTAACTCACTGACCACTTCCAGTCTCTTGACTGAGCCTAATGATTACATATGTCCAAAATGTAAATGTCAATAAGAAAATAATGCATTTCTACAAACAGCAGAGCTAATTCATAAAAAAAAAGGAAAAATCCCCACCTCTCCATTATTTGTTCAACCCCAGTTTCACTCCCATTTCTAATCATAATTTGCAAACGCTCTATATGCAATCATTTAACTGGAGGCTACCCAAAACAAATGAAAAAGGTACCTTCCCTTGTTGTCCAGTAGAGATAAACTTCACACACTGAAGAAAGACCCTCAACTGATATTAAGCCCATATTATCTAGTATAGCCTTCTCTCCAATTCAATTTTTTTTTCAAATAGTGAGTGGTTCAGAGTCTTGAATTCTTGAATTCTCAAATCACCTTTCTGATTGATTCAGGGAGGTCTGTGGAACTAGACATCCACTCCCCACCCCCCGCCGGTGAAATATATGACAAATGACCA
Organism: Protopterus annectens; assembly: GCF_019279795.1. Lineage (NCBI taxonomy): Eukaryota > Metazoa > Chordata > Ceratodontiformes > Protopteridae > Protopterus > Protopterus annectens. The sequence goes on along the minus strand of NC_056731.1, from coordinate 96,521,710 downwards.
CTCTCACTGCTTCTAATGCTTCAGTAGATTCAAAAATGTCCTAGTACTTTGTGGAAATATTTACAAAATGCGTCCTCCTTAATCAGCATAATTGCACAGCTGGGTGTATCTATCCCTATTCCTTCTCATTTTGCTACCGTAGTACTGCACAAAAAAAATCCTACTGAATTTGTGGGACAATTTCTTCTCTGGTTGCCATAAAAGTGAAAAATGAAAGTTAGCTTACTATAATGCTAGATCAGTGTTGTCTTCTTTGTGTTACTGGATCTAAGGCCAGAAGATCAGAATCTTACAGCTCTGGAACTCCACCTCCTCTCCCATAATGCACTGTATGTATAAGCCTCCTCAGAATGAGTTTGCCTTACTCTACCTGAGCTATATATAAGAAATCCCTCCACAGTACAAGGAAATTAGACCATAGGGTTCTAAAAGGAGTCCTTGGGCTGGTCTGCAAGATCATCTAAGAGCCACAAAGTGTACCAATGACAATTTGACAGTGGGACAGATGGAGGGATGGAAGAAGACAACAAGGATCTAGCATTATGCTAAGTACTTAACTTTTGTATCTGATGTTGTCCTTTCTGTCTGCATCAACTTGTGGGACAGAGTCCACAGCCAAACAGCTGGGTGTTATGATGAGAGAATGTTCCACAAAATGCTGGAACCAAAGGATGGATCTTTACTAAATATCCAATTTATAATGAGCAATACAGGTCTGAGTAGAAAACCAAGTGGCCACTGCACATAGATCATCCAGTGTAGGGCGTCCAAGAAAAGATAGCAGAGGTGGAAACTGCCAAACTGGAATGAGCTTCTTGCTTATTAGACAGTGACACACCTTTCAAAGAATAAAACAAAAGTTATGCACTTCCCATAATAATGAGATATGACAATGCTGAGACCAAAGGGCAAGGCTTTGAACTGGAAATAATCATCTCCCAGCTGACAGTATGGCATCTTGGAGGTCTACTGAACATACTCAATTGCCATTCCTTAAAAGAAGAAGAATGGACCGAACAGTGACCATCCAGAACTTTGTCTGTTTCACATATTGGTTTTGGTGGCAGAGGTCCAGGACAGGCCTGAGGTCCCAGTATTTCTTTGACACCAAAAATAATGTTGGATAGATTCCAGATCTTTGTTGGTCTGGTGGGACCTCCTGGATGACTAATTTGTCTAGCAGATTTTTCATTTCTTGGGCTGCAGCCTTCCACTGCATGGGTGGAAAGATGTAAAGTATTTTTGAGAAGGGGATGATAAAGCAATGGAACTGTATAGGGTCTGGGTGATTGATGCCCAGGCGGAGGATGCACAGGCAAGCACCCCGACTGCCTTCAGAGCATGGCATCAGGCAACCCTTCAGGAGTGCTGAAAAGGTCTGCTGGAGAAGAGACCCCAGGAATCTTGATTTTTTGGTCCACCTCTGCCACAGGAGTGACATTCATTATGATTATTCCCCCTTCTGCCTCGGGGGGACTTTCACTAGAAGCATCTGGAATTAAGCCTTAAAATTTGTGGACCCACAATTTCTTGCCCCCTTTTTGATTCCTGGAAAATGTCTGTTGGGGATAGAAAAGTGTATTCCAATGGCAGCCAAGTTCTTGCTATTCTGTATACTTTTGGATAGCACCTCTTTAACCTTTGGTCCAAACACAGTGGAACCATCATATGGAGCATTAACAAAGAAGTCTGAAAGTGTTCTGCAAAGTCAAAGAGATGCCTCCAGGAGTGCAGGCACATAGCTATGCTGGTGCCAACTGCGCTAGACATTCCATCAGCTGTGACAGAAATAAGGAGCATGGACACATTTGGCAGAGACTGTAGGGTAGCCAGCTATGTATCCAGTGATTTCCTGTCTTCTCAGAGAAGGACCCAGACAGGGACTTGGATATTTCCTTAAAGCTCCTCTGAAAGCATGTTATATGGGTCAAGTAGTTCAGCACCTTGAGAAGAAAGGTCACTGAAGCATATACCCACTTTCCAAATATGTCCATTGCCCTGAACTCTCCATTAGGGAGATGGGCAGTAAAGCTTTCCTTAGCCAGCTCTTTCTTGGTGGCCACCACTACCACCATGGAGTCTAAAGATATCTTTTTGTGCTTACAGGGAATTGGCTCATCCACATCTGGTTCCTTCCATGCTGGCTTTGAACCAGGTCTTCTAGTTTATTGGTGAGAGGTACCAACCAAAAAGTAAACAGGCCAGCCCCAAAAGCCTTGAGGAATACTGATTCCTCCTGAGAGGGGTAATCGGTGGGCCACCCATCCTTCTGTCTCAGCAACTCCATTGTCTCACAAAAGAAACATCTTCAAGGGAGGATTTGGAGGATCCTTCCCTGTCACTGAAATCAGCATCTTCGGTGAGGGATTCCTGGGGAGTCCATGTGCCTCCTTTTGCATGGAAGCATGTGGTATACTTCTCCAACAGAGGGGAAACTGAAGCAGATGGGGAATCCAAAATATAGACTGCCTCCAGGTTTCAAGGGGATTGCTGTTCCAATGTGACAGGAAGACAGGACAGAAGACCTGAAGAACCTCATGGGGCCAGGGATGTATTCAAGTAAGGGAAAAGATGCCTGCTCCCTAGATGTAAGAGCACTCTCTCTAAGGTCTCAAATGCAGACAACAAGACAGGTCTCAAAGCAACCCTCACAGGTTCCGAGGAACCTGACAAAGGCAAGCTATGAGAGCTCATTCGGCTTGGATCTGAAACGGATGCTAGAGCCAAGCTGCCAAGAGCTGATGAGCTGAGAGGGAGGGATGGATCTGATAGCTTCAGCATGCACACTATCTCTCTGGCACCGGCTCTGTTCCCTCAGCTCCTAGATGCAGTGAAATCCAAAGTGGCCCTGAAGGATATACCTAGCAAACCCTGCAACAGTCCTACAGAATACATCAATTTTGCAATGTTTACTGAAAGAATGAACAAGAGACCAAGGTACTGCTATAGATCACAGCTTTAGTGGAATTGCCTGCACTGGTGCATGGAGTTGTTGCCATGGAAAGACTAACACAAGGAAATAGTCTTAGAAATTCAGTTTGAAACAGTCAGCTTGGAACTGAAGAACAGTCTCGTGTCTTGAAAAGATACAAAAAGGCGGTCCGATTTTCTGATAGTTGTTATTTTATCCAAATAAAAAACAAGTTGTCCATGGACATCCCCAGAATGGAATATTCTCTCTCCTTTATTCTAAAGAAAGGGAAAATGTAGGCAGTGGTCTGATTGAGAGAGATCTTACTGACCACCTTGGACATAAAGGTAGGGTTAGTTCTTACAGTAACCCTATCCTTATGGAAAATGAGAAAAGATGAACTGGCTATCAATGCTTACAGCTCTGACACCCTTTTAGTGCAAGTCAAAGCCACCAGTAAAAACAGTTTTACAAGTACAGAATTTTACAGGCAAAGATGTAGCAGGCTCAAAAGAAGATACAAGTTTTCCCAGGATATAGGTTCATAGGTTGGTACTGAGCTATCTGCCCGAAGGCATATATTAGCCCAGCCACGTTGTGCAGTATTCACCGCCCCTTTAGTAGTTCCCTAGACCCTTGTACTAGCAGCTAGTACCCTTGGCCCCTATCTAGTAGTGCTGTTGGTGTGATCCCCGGTGTGAACTTTCTGTTACCCATCCACTCATCAAGGTTCCTCTTGAAGAGTGATAGTGAGGGGCTCTGTCTTATGTAGACCGGGACCCTGTTCCATAGTAAGGGAAGTCTCTGCGAAGGGAATCTATCCCTCCAGCATGTTCTATTCATTGTTGTGTTGAGGTATATATCCCTAGAGCGTGCAGCTCGAGTAGATTTGGTTTTGCTAAGATGGAGCATGTTCAACAATTCTGGGTTGGACATGGCTCTGTACATTAGACAGAGATCGCCTCTGAGAAATCGGTATGCAACAGAGAACAGTCTTAGCTTTTTTAATCGTGACGCATAGGGCAACTGTTTGAGGCCAGTAATTCTCTTGGTTAGGTACCTCTGTGGTCTCTCCAGCTGCTGGAGATGTCTAGCCAGGTACATTCCAATTGGTGCATTGTACTCAATAATGGGTCTGATGAGGGAAGAGTAGAGGGGCACCATTACATCCTTAGATCTTGATGCGAACCCTTTCATGATCAGATGGGTCACATAGAAGGATTTGCTAACCACTTTGGCAACATGGTTATCAAAGGAAAGCTGGCTATCTACTTGGGTCCCTAGATCCCTTATTTCTTCTTCAGATTTCAGGGGATTACCTCCTATGTTGTAGTTTGCAGGTACTCTGTTTTTTCCAAAGGGGATTACTACACATTTTTTTGCTAGACCATGGCTTTGACACCATGCATCAGTCTCATTTAGGCCCTTCTGGAGGATCTCCATGTTAGCCAGAGACTCTATTACAGCACCCAGTTTGCAGTCGTCCGCAAACTTTGTCAGCCACAGCCCTTCCGTGCTTGCCTGTACTTCTGAGAAGTATATGCCAAACAGGAAGGGCCCCAATCCGCATGTCGCATATAGTCCGCATGTCAAGACAGGATCACTCTCTTTGATGGTTTGATGTATAGGAAGTCTTTCAAACACTGTCTGACCTCAAAAGAAGAAAGTGGTGGATCTACAAGGCAGGCAGACACAGATGGATGATAGATGTGCTTTAGAAGAAGATAATGCCAGCTCAGCTTCAAACAAGTAACACAAGTTGTCTTTCGGCTTTTTCCCAGTAAGGGGTCGCCACAGCGTAACTCCGGTCCGCTAACGATTGGCAGTAGATTTTTACGAAATGCTGAGGTTCCAGCTCGACGCCCAGACTTCAATGAAGGCACGCCCATTTACGCACGCATGTCTTTCGAACGCTACCCAACCGCGGGGAGGACATGCAGACTCCACACAGAAGGCACTCCCAAGCCAAGACGAGAATCGAACAGGAGAACCTCTTGCTGAACAACTAACACAAGTAAGAAAGAATATTAGGAATACCCAGTTGATAAGGGTCCTGATTATTTTTTTATAACACTATAAGGATAATCTTAGTTGTTTTTCTAGCCTCCTGCAGAACACTAAGCATATCCTCCATGAAGTGGTGCTTAAATTGAATAAAAATTCTATAAAAATTCTATCACCCAAAGAGTCAGCTTCAGGGCTTGTAGACTGGGATGAATAAGAAAGCATTTATTCTGTATAAGCAAGTCCATCCTGTGAGGTAACTTCTAATGACTGCCCAGGCCAAGAAACAGAGAAGTGGGAACTAGTGGTCTGTGTCAAAAGGGAGTCACCAGCAAGATTGTTGGCTTGTCCTTCTTGATTCTGTGAAGGATTTTTGAAATTCGAGGAAGTGGAGGGTATGTATAAAGAATTTCCCTTCCAAGAAAAAGAAATATCATCAGTCCTCCATCCCTGAAGGCATGGCACATTGGAGCAAAACAGCCTGATCAGTCTGTTGTATGCAGTGGCAAAAAATCTATCTGGGAAGCACTCCAATGATAGACAATGTTAAGGAGGATCTCTCTGTTCAGCATCTATTTGTGAGGGTCTACTTTGAACCTGCTCAAAAAAAAAATCAGCCATAGTGCTCTTTTCTGATGGGATATACACAGCTGGAAGAGAAACATGTTGCACTGCTGTGTCCCATGCAATTAAGGCTAGTCTGTACAGGCAGTAAGACTTGGTGCCTCCTTGCTTGTTTATGTACCACATTACTGTGGTGTCTATGTAAATCAGAAAAGGACCTGGAATCGAGAGGTAATGCAGCGACTGAAGACCTAGGATAAGAACCTTAACTAATCAGAAACAACTCACAACCTCTTAGCTAAAGAATTGGGGACAAAGACAAGCAAAAAAAAATAGGGACAAAGGTCAAACCTACAGATTTTGCTATGTTGCTCAAAGTTGTTAGAACGAGTTTTACATTAGCATGTATTTTATGAAGGCAATGAAGTCTGAAACTCAAATACTGGTTATTATTTACTAACTGCCATCATTATACTACCAGAAAACTATAAATTTTACAAACAATAATCCAAAATGCAAGGTAAAATTAGGAACAGTTAGCAATATCATTCAAATGGGAAACTTTGAACCAAAGGGATTTTTTTGCAGTTGGCTTCACACCAACAACATGCTCATTTCAACATACACACTCAGTGATATACACAAACCTCTATAACTATGTTTTTCCACAAAAAAATGTATGTAATACAAAAACTAAAGCTATTACCTAGATACTGAGACTTTAAAGGTCTGAAAGTAGCTAATGTAATATTAGCTTCAGCTATAGGATACTAGCAAATTAATGGAAAAGTTAAACATGAACAGCAGTATGTGTTGTTATTAATGAACAGTGGAACAGACCCCCCCCCCCCCAAAAAAAAAAAACTGAGTGTGTCATGGTGTGACCATGACAAGAATGCAATCTGTGAATTTCTGACTTGTGAAACTCCTTTCCAATGCAAGGCTTGACTATACTGTGCTGTCTGAACATCTTTGTTGAAATCTTTTTGTCTTGCACTACAATATAAAGTTATTAGCTGGGGCATATGTTCAGGTGTATACGTATACTAAGCTGCCTGTCTTGCGTCTACATCTGACACCATACTGTGCTATGACAATCTTCTGCAATATGTATTACAAGTCCATATTTTATTAGCTGTCTACCAGTTTTAATGGTGCACTGTTTGTCAGTTTACATGTTCTATTGCTTGTGTTCAAGATCACATAAGGAGAAGGTATACCCCAGTCAAGACAACTAACTGGATAACAACTGGATAAATACATGCTTAAAATGTTTCATGACATTAATTTACAAGAGTTTGGCATGCAGTTGAAATTGTGCGGACGCATATATTTTGACATTTTCAATGACTCGCTTGTTGTTTGGGGAATCAAATTATAAAGTGGTTGATTTACATGCAGCTTCAGTCAAATCCTTTGATATAGTTTGTCCCTACCCCGTGCCTCAACGTAAATCACTGTAAAACTAAAATTAAAGCAAACAACATCTATACTCTTGTGTTGGCACTGTCTATTGTTACCACTGTCTGCAACTCTATAGGATTTTCCCTGCTAGTTATCAGAATAAATTGAAAACCTTCCTTACTTTGTCCAGGAGATCTGAGAGTTTGAACACTCGAGCCATAACTTCTAGCCTTCTAAATACTACCAGGGAAAGTACTTCTGATTTGTTGTCAAGGACAAATGACTGCAACTGCTTAGAAAAAAATGCACAGTAAAAAGAAGTGGGTTGGCCAGCAGGTGGGAGAGGTGAACCTATATTTTTAAGCGTAGATTTATTGGTACAACAGCCCCATTTCTCTCTCTCTGTTTTTTTATATTGGGGCACAATTCTTCACGGACTGCCCTGAAGTGGCACTGCCCTTGGTCAAAACCCTGCTACCCACTAAGGTACGATGAGCAGAAATAACAGCCACAAGTATCACAATCTTGGAATAACTGAGATCCAAATCATACAGGTGTATATAAAATGTAACAAAAGAAATTCCCCTTTCCACAGCCAAGACTGGATTTTCACACTTCAGTGGGTGCACTTTATGTCCTGGCTGCCTGACTAAAGCAGAAAGGGTTTTAGCATCACCTAAACTATCTGCAGAGCTAGACAGGCAAGAAAATCTGCCCTTAGCTCAGAAAGTTTGTGTGAAGCCCCTATTTCTGCTAACTTCACTTTTCACTACACAAGGGAGGAGCGCAGGTGGGCTCTCCAGACTCACAGGAAAAACAATTATCTGGCTGCAGGACAGAGAGGAACACAGTGTCACTGGTGGGCAACATCCACCTATCTAAAATATGGTGAATAAAATCTGAGACAAATAGAAGGTCCGGGGGAAATGATTTTGAAGTTAGCGGCACCTCACCATCCACTGCAGTACCCTCATCTACAGGCATGCAAACAGGGCTGTGATAATAAACCAAAAGTCTCATAAGGAGCATCACTGCTTATACTCACCTCAGACTCACTCATGTTACTATGGTTAAAACTTTTTGTACCCCCACTATAGGCAAGAATGCTGAATACTGAAGAATATCCGGTTTTGCCCTGATAAGAAAAATCTTCTGTGCTGGGATAAAAGTGGACTTCTCCCAGTCTAGAGAGACCCTTGTGGCCTGAAATCACTGAAGGACTGATGCCAATGAGTCCTTTTCAGGTCCACCAACAGTCCGTTATTTAAAAAAGGCAGCACGTAAAGCTCTTTCTCCAGCAGGGTTGCTAACACTGTGGTACAAACACTAAGTGCAGGGAAGACACCAAATGGCAACATTACTTGCTGAACGTGAAGCCATTCAAAGCAAACAAAATGACTACTTGAGAACCACCAGAGAGTGATGTGCCAAAAGGCATCTAAAAAAATCCAGCAACACCATCACGAAGGCACTCAGTAGCAGTACAGACATAACCATCTGGGTCACCATTTCAAATATGATATACTACATGTGCTCAGTGAATCTGTATAAGTTTAGACTGGACAGAACCTTCCTGCTACTTCAGAAAAAGGAGATGTAAAAACAGAACTCTTGGCCTCTTTCTGAAGGAAGAGCACAGTATTTGCCCTCCAAGACCAACTAACTTCAGGGGTTCTATAGAGATTATCTAGTCACTTAGTGGAGCTGTTTCTGGGGAAGAATCCAAAAGTTCCAAGCTGTGGCCATCTGAAACAGTATCCAGGACCAACCACTCCATGGTAGCAGTTCAAGTTAAGGCAAACTCGGACAATTGGTCATCCATGTGCGGTTTTATGCAATAGTCAGCACTACTGCTGTAATCCTTTGGAAATATGCCTTTACTAAGACATTGTGAGAGAAACCAACATTAACCGATGATTGCGAGCTCTCCTCATTCTATGAGTGGTGCTTTTTGGGATAGACGGAACAGACTCATAAGAACAGCAGAAAGCTGGGGAGCATCACAGAGACTCTCCATTATGTTCGATGCCTACCATCTCTTTTGGAGGTCTTTGAAGAAATAGAAGTTATGTTCTTACCATAACGTTCCATGTTAGTTGTCTTCTTCTCGCCTTCTTCTTGCTGGATGGGTTCGGAGCCGACCTCGGCTCCGACTCGGCCACTCTAAAGCTCGAGAGTTGGTTCCACCGGCTCGAGGCTCCCCTTATATCCCATAATGCTAGGCGAGAGTTACCTCAGATCTCGTTTGTAAGCTAACCCCAGCTTATAACAGAAACAGTATAACTGTAAAAAACAGAATCCACCTCTAACAACAGGAAGAAGAAGGGAGACCTACATCCTGAAACAAGAAATATGCCTAATAGCATATAGCTAAGAAAGAGGTGGTAGAAAGAGAGGTCACGATCACAACTCCTCTAGGTCTGTCCAGGCCAGGGGGAAGGAGGGTGGGGCCAAGAAGAAGGCGAGAAGAAGACAACTAACATGGAACGTTATGGTAAGAACATAACTTCTATATGTTAAGTTGTCTATCTCGCCTTCATTCTTGCTGGATGGGACCGTCCCTAGCACCTTGTCCCGGGTGGCCTAACGGAACAGACTCCTGAGAACAGTGGAACCAAAATTAGCTCTATGCCTAGAAGCTAAATCCAACTTATAATGGGAAATAAAAGTGTGAGGGTAGCCCAAGTAGCCGCTGCACAAATGGTGTCAATAGGCAGTCTGTCTTGGAAGGCTAGAGAAGTAGCCAAAGCTCTGGTGGAATGGGCTTTAGGCTTATTAGGCAGTTTTGGTGTCTAATCTCATAAACAAGGGTAATCAGAGATGTTAGCCATCTGGATAAAGATACCTTTGAAACTGGAAGTCCCTTTCTGCTTTCCGCATAGGAGACAAACAGCTGATCAGATTTTCTGAATTGTTTCGTCCTGTCCAAGTAGTACCTTAATTGACGATGAACATCCAGACAGTGTAATTTTTGTTCAGACCTATTTGAATACTCCGGAAAAAGACAGGAGGTCAATGCATTGGTTTAGATTTGATGTTGAAACCACCTTAGGCAAAAAGGACGGGTTAGTTCGTAAGGAAACTCTGTCCTTATGGAACACAAGGTAAGGAGAACGACAACTGAGTGCTTGAAGTTCTGAAATTCTTCTAGCTGATGTGATAGCCACCAGAAAGAGAGTTTTCCATGATAATAACTTTAAGGAACATGAAGCTGCAGGTTCGAAAGGGGAAAGAATCAAAGAAGCAAGAACTAAATTTAGGTCCCAAGGAGAAGGAGGATTTCTTACAGGAGGTCTGAGAAGAAAAACTCCTTTCAAAAAGGCTTTGCAGAGTTTGTGGGACATTAGGGCGGATTCAGAAATACCCACATGGAAATTAGAAATAGCTGCCAATTGAACCTTAAGAGTAGATGGAGATGAACCTGCATGGAAGAGTTCAGCAAGAAAATCAAGGACTAGTTGGATGGAAGCGGTGAAAGGATCTATGTCCTTTCCTTGTGCCCAATATGAAAAGCGTTTCCACTTACTCAAATAAATCTTTCGAGTGGAAGATTTATGGGAAGCTATCAAAATATCTCTAACAGAGTGAGATAATTGAGGAAGCCTGGCTACGGTTGGAAGTGGAGGAACCAAGCAGTGAGGTTCAGAGAGGGAGGGAGCGATGAAACTGACCCGACTGATGGATCAAAAGATCTGGAACTAGGTCCAGATTCCACGGTCGCTCAAAAGAAATCGATGCAGAAAGGGGAACCACACTTGTCGAGGCCAGTAAGGAGCAATGAGGATCAATGAGGCCTTCTGAGCGATAGCTTTCTGTATTACTTGAGAGATCAGTGGGAAAGGAGGAAATGCATACAGAAGTCCCCGGGGCCAAACTTGGACTAGCGCGTCCCTGCTGGGTTGGCCTGGTAAAGGGAATAGAGTGAAGTATTCTCTGCACTTGCTGTTTTGGGGAGTAGCAAAAAGATCGCAGCAAGGCTGACCCCACTTGAGAAAAATCTCTCTCACTACAGAGTCTTTCAGAGACCACTCGTGAGGCATGAGAATAGCTCTGCTCAACTTGTCCGCAATGTGATTGGACTTCCGGGATGTGCGTTGCTATCAGAAAACGCTGAGAAGAAATCGCCCATTGCCACAGTCTGAGTGCTTCTCGACACAGGGGTATGATCTGGTTCCGCCTTGTTTGTTGATGTACCACACTACAGACATATTGTCTGTCTGGATTGCAATCGTTCCCAAGGGAAGAGAGTGTTGAAGGGCTTGCAACGCTAAAAGCACTGCTCTCATCTCCAGAACATTTATGTGCAAGTGGCATTCGTTTGGTTGCCAAGTGCCCTGGACTGTCCTGCCCTGATAATGCCCCCACCCGATCAGGGAGGCATCCGTTGTCAGAGTAGCAACCGGAGGAGGTGGAACAAATGGTCTCCCCAACAGGAGCTGGGGAAGACATCCACCACATGAGATGCTTTTGCACGCTTGCGTGATCATAATGGTGTGAGACATTGGAAGTTCCTGGTATGACCATTGAGAAAAGAGCATCCACTGAAGGATCCGCATGTGGTATCTGGCCAATGGAAGGAGGGTATGGCGCTGCCATGATTCCCAACACCTTTAGAACTAACCTGGCTTTGGCTCTGTTGTTGTTGAGAAGTAGTGATACCAATTTTGAATGTCTGATATCCTTTGGTTCGTTAGTGTTGCAGACATGTTTACAGTATCTAAATTTGCCTATGTAGGTAATAGTACGACAAGGCGACAAAACAGACTTTTCGCAATTTATTGAGATACCCAGTTTTGACAGACGAAAAGTGTAATCTCTGGCCATCAGAAGGAGATGCTTGGTGGGAGCTGTGAGGAGCCAGTCGTCCAAATATGGAAACACCTGGAATCCTTGTCGTCTCAGGTGAGAAGCTACCACTGCCATGCATTTGGTAAACACCGGGGCAGTGGTGAGACCAAAGGGCAGGGCCCTGAATTGAAAATGACTGGTTCCCAGCCTGAAGCGGAGGAATCTTCTGGAGCGTCTGTTCATTTTATGTGATAGTACGTCCTGAAGGTCTATAGAGCACATCCAGTTTCCTTTTCCCAATAGGGAAGAATGGATTGCAGCGTGACCATCCGAAATCTTGTTTTCTTGACCGATCTGTTCAAGATACTGAGATCCAAAATTGGTCTCCAGTCCCCTGTTTTCTTTGGAACTAAAAGAACCTTGAGTAGATTCCGGATCCTAGTTGGTCTGCTGGCACTGGCTGAATAGCTCTTTTTGCAAGCAGTTTTGAAATTTCCAAAGCTGCTATATCCCTTTGAGCGGGTGGGACATCTGGAAGGGATTTTTTTGACTGATTTGGAAAACGAAGAAAGGGAATAGAATAACCTTCGGAAATGATGGACTGTACCCATTTGTCTTGTGTCAAGGATAGCCAGGCTTCTGGGTACAGTGACAATCTTCCCCCGACTGCCTCCGAAGATGGGCAGTCGGGCAACACCTCAGGGATGCTGAAAGGGCTTATCGGAGAACGTTTCTCGATTGCCCTGGTTCTGCGGACCCCCTCTGCCTCTAGGGCGACGTCTACCATTGTTGTTCCCCCCTCTGCCTCTGGCGGGGAACCGACTCTGTCGTCAGGCGAAGTCCCTTGGGATTGTTTACGGAACCACATCTTTCCCCCCTTCTGGCCTTTGGGGTAAGGCCTAGAAGGAGTAGAAAAACGGACTCCGACGGCAGAAAGGGTCTTGCCATCAGTCTCGCACCTAGTCAGGGTTTCTTTCACTTGTGGACCAAAAAGAGATGTTCCATCAAAAGGGGAGTTCGTGAAAGACGTCTTGAAAGGTTCCGCAAAATTGCATAGCCGCATCCAGGCGTGCCTACGTAAGGCTACCCCTGTTCCTGCGGCTCTGCTCGCTCCATCGGCCACATAAGAGAGGAGGCGCATGGAGGAGTTGGAAATAGAATTAAGGATAGCCAGCTGCGTGTTCATTTTCTCTTGGAAACCCGCAGCTGTAGGGTCCTTCAGCATTTCACTCGCTTCTTTGATCAAGTCCCTTTGAAGACGAGTGAAATGGCACAGGTAATTCAGCGACGCATAGTAAATGTCGCTGAGGAGAACATCCGCTTCCGCACCTATCCATGGACCTAGATTCCTTGTTAGGTGGATGGACAGGCACTGAAGGATCAGCCAGTTCCTTCTTTGTGGCGGCAGCTACCACCATAGCATCCACAGAGACTCCTTTTGATAAAAATTCCTTGTCTGATGGAGCTGTGATGAATTTGGAGGGTCTCCTGGGAGTGGGGTCCACTGAATCAGGAGCCGTCCATGCCTTTTTAGCAACCACCTGCATGAGGGGGTCGAAGGGGGGGGGACACCCAGGAGGTGGAAGGACAAGAGCCAAACGCCTCAAGATAGACAGATTCGTCCTCCGAAGGGTTGAGGGCTGGCCAATTTCCCCTCTGTTTAAGGATCTCCAGAATGTCTGCAAATGAGACATCTTCAGAAGGGGAACGGGTGTGACCCTCAGAATCATCCAGATCTGTGTCCCTCGTGATAGACTCAGGTGAGTCAATGTGCTTCCTCTTGCACTTCCTCTTCCGAGGGGGCTCTTCTGCCAAATCAGGAGAGGCCTCGGAAGAGGATGAAATCCCCAAAGGGAGCTCCTGAGGAGTTGGCTCTCTGCGGTCCGGGATGAGGGAGTGAGTCGATTTACCCTGAGGCAGCATAGAGGGAGGGGCTGACGGAGCCGACTGTGGAGTAGAGCCAGGCTCTAACACACTCCGCATGACCTCGAAAGCACCCCTGTCAGGCAGAGCCAGAGGTCCCCGCTCCGAGGAGCTAAGGACCCCCCTCGGCACCGACAGTGATGGCTCCGAGGCCGATGTCGGAGCCGAACTCACCAGCGCCGAAGCACCGAGAGGGAGAGGGGGGTCGGACAAGGGTCCGATGCCACTCACCCCCTCGGAGCCGACGAGGGAAGTCCGGCGCCGAGATTCCTCCATGGAAGAAAACGGAGCCGACGACGGAGCCGAAGACAATTGTCTCGGCTCCGAGGTGACCACAGTCTCGGTTCCGACACGACCCGGCTCCGAACTCAAGAGAGTCGAAGGAGGAAAGAGTTGATGGACCGGGGCAGGCACCGACTGATGAGTCGGGCTCTGAAGCATCTGGGCTAGTGCCTCAGACTTGAGTAGTCGACTCACCACCCTCTGAAGGTCATGATCGGACAGCCTCGATGACCTAGAGGAATGAGACCTTTGGCTCCGTTCAGACAGCAGGGGAGATCCTGGAGCCGAATGAACGGAGCCAAGAGAAGGTGACCTAGACCTCTTTCTGGTTGTCGGCTCCGAAGATCTTGTCGGAGCCGACACGGGTACCTCGATAACCTCGGCTCCGGCCGAGGAAGCCACAGAAACTGTGGACTGAGTCTTATCGGCTCCAGCCGGAGCCGATAAAGACAAAGGTTGAACAACCTGAGGTCTCGGCTTAGAAGCCGGAGCCGAAGACCTCGATGCCTTGGAGGGCTTCCCTGTTGAGACAGACAGGGAATCCTCAGGCTTCAACAAGCCTCTCAGAATAAGCTTGTTTTTTCTTTCCTGCAGGACCCTGGGGCTGAAGCCATGGCAAACAGCACAGGAGTCCTGCAGGTGCAAAGGCCCCAGACAATAGACACAAGAAGTGTGAGCGTCTGTCAGAGACATTTTCTGACAGCACGCATCACACTTCTTGAATCCGGAGACCTTTGCTTCTTTTGACATAGCCTAACTGGTGAACACAAACACACACTCAAACACACCAGTTATACCCTGTCAGAATAACAACTTTAGTAAAAATACTAAAAAATAAAGTACAATAAACAGTAGTTAAACTACACAAACACTCCCTAGGGAAGGGAAGGCCTAAGGCCCAAGGGAAGAACTAAAAGTTCTTTTAAACAAAAAACGGGAAAAATTAGGTCGGGGATAAAGTTCAATGAACTACACTAATTTGAGAATAATTAAACTAAAAAAGGGGTAAAAAGAGTAACTTTTAATAGAAAAAGCTTAAACTCACCAGGAACCGGTAGAACAACCAACCTCGAAGCTGTAGCGGCAAACGAGATCTGGGGTAACTCTCGCCTAGCATTATGGGATATAAGGGGAGCCTCGAGCCGGTGGAACCAACTCTCGAGCTTTAGAGTGGCCGAGTCGGAGCCGAGGTCGGCTCCGAACCCATCCAGCAAGAATGAAGGCGAGATAGACAACTTAACATGCCCTAGTTAAATCACACAAAAAGGAATTTGCCCTGAAAGGGGGCATTCACAATAAGCTCATCTGTAAAGGTGACTCAGAACAATGTCATCTTGCAAACACACAGCCGCAAGCCAGATATCCTGAACACAACATTATCACAGTGATAACTATAGCAGACTACAGGAAAGCCTACTGAAGAAACCAATGTTATGATCATTTTCAGACATTCCTTGATTGCAGAATCAGGTAACGGCTGGATTTTAGAATTCCTTGTGAACAAGGAAGAGAGGAACTGGTGCGGGTAAAACTAGTACGTAGGGATCCAAGGTCTGGTTGCAGAGGAAAACACAGTCTTGTCCACCATATCCAAAACCTTGAACTCCTTATCTAGCAATAAGGTGAATATCTTCATTACAATCTATGACGGGCTGAAGAGACTGCAAGGGAACCTGAAAAGGGATGCTTTACCAGGATGTCATTCTAGCACTCTAGGTGAAGGGAAATTACCTTCTGAGAAGTAGAGGAAACTGAATTTGGGTGTTTCCAGAACACACAAATCTTATTCACCAGGACAGGTTCTACAGGAGGGCTAACTTAGTTCCACAAGGTAGTGACCTGAGATCATCAGATGAGAAAGAAAATAAGCAAATGGCAAGCAGGTGCTGTGCATCAGCATCTCACCGGCTGAAGGCATGTAGGAGCTAAAGAAGCATAAAGCTGTGCTGAGCTAAGGATATAAGAAAAAAAATCCAATATTAACCTTCTGCAGATGGCCTCCAAAGTCACTGTGAGAGTATGAGATGGAAACTGTTGATCACAGAGCACAGTTACTCCTCATGGCAGACAAGAAGATAATATTACCTTAGCTAGATCTACCTTTGAAACTATGATAACTGAAAATGCCTTTTCAAGAAATGGTCCTGCCACCTGAAATCACCATCTACTAATGTAAAAACTCAGACTATTGTAATTAAAAAAAACATTAGCCCATCAGTCCCAGGGTTTTTTGGTATCCCCAAAATCCACAAAGGTCTCTCAGATCCCCCTATGAGACCCTTAGTGGATGGAAGGGATTCCATTACTATGGCGTGTGCCCAATATTTAGACCACGAGCTCAAGAAAATATTGCAAAAGGAAACCCAAATATGCAAGGATTCCTGGACCTTTTTGGAACAGGTTAACAAAATTGATTACAACGTGAATGAAATATTGGTCACAAGAGATGTCAAAGATTTGTATACTGTCATTCCACAAAGTATCGGCCTAGAATGGGTTGGCGATTTGTTGTTAAAACACAAAGTGGATTAGCAGGAAGATAAATTTCATTCTAGAATTGTTGGAGATTGTTTTAACTAACAATTACTTCTCCTTTAATGACAGATACTTTTTGCAAACAACTGGAGTGGCCATGGAATCAGCTTGTGGTGGGGCATTTGCAAACATGGTCATGGTACACAGAGAGAGGAACTTTGTATTTCAGTCTCACTACTATTCTTGTATTACAGGTACCAAGATAGTTTAATTTGGAAGGGGTCCTCTTCGGAGTTGGATGAGTTTTTGGAATATCTTAATACCATTACTATGTTTTTACAGTTTATACAGTTTATTTGGGTCATTAATTTAGATTATATGGATTAACTTGGCGTCCACTTGTATAAAGATACACACAATGGAAAGTATGCCACCAGAATCCACAGGGAAAACAACTATTCTAATTATTTTCTGCACTACGCTAGCTCCCATCCTAAACATCAAAAGAAGTCAGTGGTAAAAGGGCAACTTGTCCGAGCTGCCCGCATGATCTCTGGGGAGGAGGATTTTATTTCAGAGTATAGGAATTTGTAATCCATGTTCTTAAGGAGGGCTTAGCCAGCTGAGTTGCTCAATGAGCTTACAAAAAAAAAAGCCAGGGTACATTTTTTGGCTAGGCTTGTATGGGCCCCTAGGGCCGATAGCCTAGTACCTACCTATGAACCATGAAGTCATAGAGAAAAGAAGAACAGGTCACTTTAAGCCAATAGTTGGGGTTCAAATCTTAGATAACAGCTTGCCCAACATGGAGATGAGTAGACCAGATGAGAATAGGAGCCCCTTCCTTAGATCTTTTATAGTCACATTCAGTTTTGATTCACACAGCCTGATGTCAATTTTTTACAAAAACTGGGACATTTTAATGGAGGATTTAGATATCAGAACTCAACCAGGTGACAAACCAGTAGTAACATACAGGAGAGGTTTTAACTTGAAAGACCTTCTTAGAAAAGGGCATGCCCACACCACAACAGGCCGATTGGGCATGTATACATGTAGGTCTTGTAAATGGTGTCACAAAGTTAAAACTGGCACTATGTTTACAATAAACAACATGGATTTTAATACAAAAGGGAAATATAATTGCTCTTCGAAGGCAGTTGTCTATGTGACCACATGTGACCAGTGTTTTATATAGGCAAAATGGAAAGAAAATTTTGTGCTAGAATTTATGAACATGATTACGCCAAGGAAGAACAATTTGAACAATGCACTAGCCAGGCACACTCATGATAACATCAACCATGACTTTAGGTTTACTGGCTATTGACCACATGGATATTAGTGACCAGAAACCTTAGGGACTCTTTTTAGAGTTAAAGGAACTCAGGTGGCAGATTTTACTGCATGCAGATAAATGGCCTGGTATTAATGACAGGACATCCATCACTCCTGTTTTAAAACTAAAGGCCCTTGAAAGGAATAAAATAGTAAAAAGCAAAGGATTTGGCAAAAGCACTTTATTTGGTTATGATTGTATTACAGCTTTCCTTTAAGTGCGAGTCTCAAGATATTAATGTAATGTTTTGAACTGCCTTGTTCCAACTTTTGACTTAGATATAATGATCTACACGTGTGTATTCTTTAATTACACATTTTTATACAGTTTTTTAATACACATTTAGGATGAAACATAAGTCACTAAAGAGTTAATTATATGTGTTTTTTTCGTATTAACAATTAGATATTTTTTTCCCTGTGCCCAATCAGATTGATTCCACATGTATTGAAATGGTTGCTTTGCAACTTTAACTTTGTCTGATGAAGTTAACACAGTTTTAATGAAAGAGCTTACAGATTTACGTATTTTTACCTTTACTGTTTTATTTATATTAAACTACAGTTTTCTATATTGCACTTCGTGTTTGGTGCTTTTTGGGACTCTGCCTGCCAGTTTTCTATTTTTATTTGGTTTGTTTCAGCATTTATTTTTACCACTAGCTACCTCACTGGTTGGATCTCCTCACACAGGACAAGGAGTCTCTCATCCATCCTCACTTGTCCACTGTTCAAACGATACATTGGCTGATAGGGTTTTGATCTCTTTCAGGTACATATTTTCTGAGGACATGCTCAGGGTTTTACAGGAGGCAAGGAAACCCTCAACCAGAAAATCTTACATGTCCAAATAGAAAAGATTTTGTCTGATGTCATGCTCGTAACCTGGACTCTGTCAGTGGCGGTTCTAATAGTCCTCTCATTTGTGTGAATTGCTCCAGTCTGGCTTCGCCTATTCTTCTGTGAAGGCCCATTTGTCAGCCACTTCTGCTTGTCTGCTCTTAAATCCTCCTTTGTCTTCTTGCTTTCAGGTCAAACAATTTCTAAAAGACATCCTGCATATCAGACCTCCAAGGAAGCCTATTTCTCCTCCTTGGGGCTTTAATTTTGTTTTGGAAAAACTGACTCAGGCTCCTTTTGAGCAAGCAGATTATACTTCTTTGCAACATTGTACCTGAAGACTGTTTTGTTGTTGGCTCTTATTTCTGCTTGGAGAGTTTCTGAGCTCAAGGCCCTTATGGCCAGTCACAGGGACATGGTGTTCCTTCATACTAGTCCTTCTTTTACGCCCAAGGTAGTAAATTAGTTGTCCCAGAATCAGTTGGTACAACTCCCTTCCTTTTTCCCTTTTTCTCAGTCTGCTTGTGAGAGAGTCCTTTATACCTTGGATTTGCACAGACAGCTCAGGTACTATTTGGATAAAACTAAGGCCATTCATAAGTCTGATCAGCTTTTCGTTTTCTTTCATCCTGGGACATTGGGTTTGGCTGTTTCTAAGCAAACCATCTCCTTCTAGACATCTAAGGTGATTTCCTTTTGTTATACATTCCATGGCAAATCTCGGTCTACTTTTGTTAGACATCATTCCCACTGGGGCTGTTGCCTCTTCTGGTGCATTCTTCAAGGGGTTGGATATCAATTCCATCCTTGAAGTTGCTACTTGGGTCTTCAGTTCATACTTTTACTAAGCATTATAAGTTAGATAGGGTTTCTAGGGCCAGAGCAGGTTTTGCTAGAACTGTTTTATATGGGTATGTTTAGGGCTCTTCTCAGCCTTCCACTTCTCATGCTACCTCTTCAGCTTTTTTACTCTCCCTTCTGTTTAGAATACTGCAACAGTGATACAGAAGGGCATGGTACAGTTGTGTAAAATCTTACCATAACAGTAGATGTCCTTCTCTTCACTGTTGCAGTATTGCCTCCCTTCCTCCAACCCCCTCTTGTTTGTTCTGGTTTTTGTTTTAGACTTCTTTCTTGCTGAGGACTTCCCCCTTTTCCTCTGCATTTTTCACTTCTGGATGTGCATGAACTCCTTTGTTCTATGGAGGCTGTTGTCTTCTGGGTAGCTGTGTCCATACATCCCTTTCATGCCCTACATTCCATGCAGGAAGCATAAGTGTGGCATACAGTGCATACAATATCATTAGGCTTTGATATACTGGCCAAGCATCTGGCTGCCATGGGTGGGAGATTCCCCTTCTGTCTAAGATACTCCAACAATGAAGAGAAGGACATTTACTATTATGGTAAGATTTTACACAACTGTACTTTCTCTTTCTTTATAACAACTGTCTTTCATTCCAAAATTACATAAATGGGTCAATTCCTACCTTCCCCTAAACCTCACTCTTTCTCCACCTGAACATTATGCGTGATTTGTTCCCACAAATTCCACGTATTTCTATCTAACTTGCTCCGTCCCCTTTCTAAATAGCCCTCTTCCAGTTCTATCTCATTTACAATATCTAATATTTAAAAGACAGTTGATACAGATTCTGATTAACATTTTCTAGTAATTGTTTTTTTGTCGGCCAGTAGAATTAATCTTATTAATACCATACTATGTCTAGGCAATTCAGATCTTGTGTCCCTGTTCAAAAGGGTAATTTCCTTAGTTATAGCTATATGTCTACCAGCATACTCTGTAGGGAATTTTAAATCTGCCAATTCGTAGTCTCAAAAAACATGTTCCCAGTTATACCTTTCTTCCCTAGCATATCTCCAACATTTGCTAACTACCTTACGAAAACGTCTGCTTGGGGTACAAAAATACCTATGCAAACACTACCAAGCAAAAATCTTAAACCTTATGTACTTTGTTGCATACTTGGGTGTCATACATATGTACTCCCATTGTTCCCTTGCAAATTGCTTTCCCAGTCTCTCTTCCCAATCTTTTCTAACATCCTCGGACTCTTATAGTTATCATGCAATAGCTTATATGCCCTACTAATTATCCCCCTTTTAACAGTAGCTACAGTTCTAGATTTCATTAAAAACTCTACCAGAGCAGGTCTTTGACTTACAACTCCTCTATCCCTTTCTTTTTACCTGTACTCTGATATCAATCCCTGATAGGAAAGACTGTCTCTTACCTGCATTCCAAACTTCTTCTTGGCCTCATCCCACTCTATTTGCACATTTTCTGTATTTCTCATTGTGGTCACCTTACTGGTAAACCATCCTCTCTTCATTCATATGTTGCCATAGCTCTTAGAGCACTTTTTGCCACTTTATTAATGTAATATTCTGTATGGTGGTTATTATTCTAATTAAGGGTCTGCATCCAAAAAAAAACACCCTCTCTATTTCTTGAGCTCCTCCCTGCATCATTATCCCTTTCCATTTTGAATTATAAACTTCTGCTTGCATTAAGTATACAAGCCCTGACTGTGCAGCTCTAAAAAGATCCTTTCAAATCAGGTAATTCTAAACCACCTTGCTCTACTGAGAGGATCAACTTACCCTACTTAACGTTTGCCCTCTTCCACTCCCAGATAAATTCCTTCAACTTTTTATTAAATAGTTTCCACAATTTTTCTTCTGGTTGATAAAATATGATTGACCTGCCTATAAAAGTAAAGGAACTAAAAGCATTTTTGCTGCTTGTATCACACTATCGATATTCATAAACAAGATCTTCCAGTTTCTTAGTTGTTATCTTTTATTTAGCCTCTTTTCACATACCTTACCTGCCATAACAGAAGCATTTTTAATTCATATTCCTACAAACTTCATCTCATCAGGAACCCATAAATGTGGGTATTACTGAACCAGGTCATGAGTAGGTACATAATTTGTGGTTATAGTCTTTGTTTTATCTTCATTAATTTTAGATCATGAAAAGACTTGAAACAGTCTCAAAATGTTCCACAATATCGCAATGTCCTTTTCTGGATTTAACAAGTACAAAATAATATCAGCTGCAAATGAAGCCAACTTTTCTTGATCACCATACCAATGTATCTTTGAACTTCTCAGTCCTATATTTTCTTTGACAATTACGTCAAATATAAATTACATAACAAAGAGGAAAGAGGACACCTCTGCCCGGTTCATTTCTCCAAACACAACTTACTGGCGAGGAACCCTCACATTTTAATTCTTGTCTCTGATCCCTCACATATCTTTATAATTAAGCTTATTATTGTAATTAAGCTTCTATTGCCCTACTCAAAACTACCAGCTCACTTTTGTCATATGCTTTCTCTGCATCAAGACCCACCAATAGCAACAATATTTTCTTGCATTGTGTTTCCTTTGACCCATCATAGTTCTATTAATGTTATCAAATGTTTGCCTCTACTCCACAAAAACACAATGATCCATATCTATCAGTTTTGGCAGCACCTTTGCCATTCGCTTAGCTGGTACAGACAAACACTTTATAATCATGGTTTAAAATTCAATAGGTTTATATGAAGTTGGATCTGATGGCTCTTTACCCTCTGGGTTATACAACCACCATAGATTTGTTCTAAGATGCTGGTGCTTCTCCTTCTTTTAAAACACTTTTATGCAAAATCTCCCATATCTTTAACACTTTCTTCCCTCCAGACAACCAAACTTCCAGCTGTTGATCCTTATTATCCTCTAATCTTGGCATAATTAAGCCTGTGACGCCTGTGCCCTAGCCCAGCAATCAAGGGGGCCTCAGTCCTCACCCCTAATACCTGAGAGGGCGTCTCATATGACAGGAAAGGATAACAAATACACACAGTAAAGTGCAATTTCCCTTAAGAGCACACAGAGATCACAATCAGTATGGGGCCGGTCGCGCCCTTGCTCTCCAGGTCCCCAACAAGACTCTCCACTGGCACAGCTATAGGGTCCAGATCTCAGCCTAGCTGGCAAGCTAACCTCCAGTACCCTCTCTGTCCAACCAGTGCTTCATGTCCCTGCCCAAGTAGCTGACACACACACACACACACACACACACACACACACACACACACACACACACATATACACACACACACACACACTCTTTGAGATAAGTATTTATACAACTTCAGACACTCCTGGGAAAGGCTGACACAGATTCTCCAGCTGTGCCCCTATACCCAGACTGTACGGTAGTAATTACTGCCACCACCAGCTAATATTTATCAGCTACTAAAAGGCCCTTAAAAGGGTGTTCAATTATTACTGTGCAATATTATTATCCAATAGTAGTGTAACTTAAGCAATCAAGGCTTACTGGAAGGACT
This sequence comes from Protopterus annectens, assembly GCF_019279795.1. Classification (NCBI taxonomy): domain Eukaryota; kingdom Metazoa; phylum Chordata; order Ceratodontiformes; family Protopteridae; genus Protopterus; species Protopterus annectens. The sequence continues at coordinate 96,498,811 of NC_056731.1, read as the reverse complement.
TAGTACAAGATCATGTATAAGCATGCAATGTACTCTAGAGCTTAAATTATCTCTACATAAACCAGCCACAGTTGAAAAGGATTTAAAAATATTTAATAATAAATACTAAAAACACAAGACAATACTACTACTACACTACAGTGCTATTCAAGAGTTCAGAGATCATACAGAAACTTAAAATAATTCCGAAGTACAGTTCTGACATAACAGAAAAACAGTCTAATCTTTTCTAATTTCCTAGCTATTGCTACAAGAAAACACACTTCTAAGATACCTTACTTAAGAACAGGCAGTGCTGAGTTAGATGTCCAAGATTAAAATGCTGACAGTCTCTCTCTGAGCGATAGTTTTTAAAATCAATAAAAAACATTTCTGCCGGGCACTCCCAGCTTACATCATTTTCATTTAGTTCCCATTACATCATTTATATGACACTTAGCCTGGAGTTCCCAGGTCAACAGGCTGCATTATTTAACAAGCTAACACCTGCTCAGGAAGCTACAACAATAAAAGACATTTCACATGTACACTCTAGCAATTATTCATTGAGTTAAAACACTCGAAAGAATGTGCTAGTCCAGACCAAATGGGTCAGAGCTCTAGAGATCAAATGAACATACAAGACATAATTTTAATTTCAAAGAACAGATGTGAAATGCTTGACTTAGTTTTCCTTACAGCAGATGACAATGTTGCTACAATCTTAAAGTTCAGATTTTACAGTATTTTCTCTCATCTAAGAAACAAGCCTGTATTTTACATTTACACTTACAAATGCCAGAACTATGTACCAAATTCTATTTGACTAGGCTGGCAGCTTTCACCCATCTCTACCAGTCTTCACCCCCCCCTTGGGAGAACTCAAGCTTGTTTCTCAAGTAACCCTTGATAAACGCCGCTTGAGAGGGCTAGGTCTATCTAAGTGTACCTCACCCCATTCCTTGTATTAAGAGCCCATCTGCATTGGCATTGCTAATCCCACTGCGGTGCTGCACTGACATATCATATGCTTGCAACCCCAGGCTCCATCTTAGCAATTTGGCATTTTGCTGGCTGGCTCTGTTTAACCATATTAAGGGGTTGTTATCTGTCATTACAATGAATTTTCTTCCATAAAGATAAGGCTGAAGTTTCTGCAATGCCCACACTATGGCTAGACATTCCTTTTCTTCCGCTGCATAGCATTCCTCCCTGGGTTGGAGCCTATTACTGAGATAAACCACTGGGTGCTCTTCCCCCTCTGAAGAAATTTGGCTAAGTACAGCCCTCACCCCATTGTTTGAAGCATCCACTTGGTACAACAAATTCTTTGCTGTAATCTGGACTGGCTAACACAGGGGGTCCTCCCAAACCTTCTTTAAGCTTCTGGAATGCCTGCTCACATGCTGGGGTCCACACTACCTTATCTGGTCTGTTCTTCCTTGTCAGGTCTGTGAGGGGAGCAGCTATGGTATTATAACGGGACAAATGTTCTGTAGTACCCTGCTGTCCCTAAAAATGCCCTCACCTGATTTTTAGTAACAGGTGCAGGTCATGCCTGAATAGCTTCCACTTTGGCAGGTTCTGGCCTTATCTTACCACTCCCCACTCTATGTCCTAGGCAGGAGACCTCTGCCATTCCCACCTGACATTTGCTTGGCTTAATGGTCAACCCTGCCCTCTGTAGTCTGCCCAGCACCTCCCTGACATGCTGAAGGTGCTCTGGCCAGGATTGGCTGTAGATGGCAATATTGTCTAAGTAAGCAAGGGCAAACCCTCCTGCTAGGATATGATCTACCAGCCTCTGGAAAGTCGCTGGGGCATTCTTCATTTGCACTCTTCCTTGGTTTCCACATTCCTCTGCTTTACACAAATTTTCATAAAATTTCCAAAATATCTCAATAGGATATCTGGTTATTTATCTTGTCCTAGGCTTCTTTATGTTTGGTGACAACCCCTTCATCTTTCTGTTGCCTGTGTCATTGTGCTTAAAGTTTTTATGCTCTGGAGTGGTTATCAAAAAATATTTCCTCTCTTTCTTGTTCTTGGAGATTTACCTTATTCTGCAATACTTTAACCTTTGTCAGCCCCTCTAAATAATTCCTATTACTTCTTAAACTTATCTCATTCTCTTATTTCTCCTCTATTTTTAAACTCCATTTCATTTTATCCCACTCACTAGCTATTCTTTCTGAAGAAATGTCTTTCCTAATAACGTTCAAATAATTTCCACTAGTCATTCCTCAAATTCCTTCCTTCTTAACAGGAAGGTGGGGACGCACCAGTGTCTCATTTTCACTTAATTATCCTGCATTTTATTGCTGTATGATCTGAAACAGTTATTCGGTGTGTGTTGAAGCTTTTGATTAAATGCACATGTTCCTTTGAAATATAATTTTTATCCAGTCTAGCCAAGATATTGTACCTTGGGGAATAATTTGCAAAATTATGTCATGAGTTCCTACTACTGAATTCACGTCTTTCATATTTTCTTAAAAGTCTTCAGAAATTTATCCTCTCATTTATTATTTATTTATTGACATTTGACAACCAGGATAGTCTGACTTGATGGGAACCCATTTTCAGCAGAGGTTTGAGTAGAAAATCTTCAAAGTGTTACAAAACATTTTAAGAACAATAGTTTTACAATCTTTAAAAATATAAAAAAAACTACAGTTTAAATAATTATACCAAATTAGACAGAATATGAAAACATAGGTTAAGAATAGATACAAGTTATACGACAATGATTTAATAATTAGAGAAATTTTAGCCAGTTTAGAGAGAAATTAAAGGTAAACTAGTATAATACAAACAGGAACTGCAATATGAAGCAAAAGAAAAGTAGGCTTATGGTATATTTAGAGAGAAAGACAGTGGACAAAAAATTGGCAGAAGTAAGGAATTGAGTGAAGGAGGAAAGAGTACTGAGGTTTAAGGTATGAACATGTATTTTGATCACATTTAGGGATATAGTTTATCCTGGTTTTGAGCATGAGCACAGCCAGCTTTTAGCTAGGAAGTCTTTCAGAATGGTTTTGAAGGATGGTAGGTAGGGTGCTGACCTGATGGATATATTTAAGGAATTCTAGGCCTTAGCTAAGTGGTACAAGTACAGACATGGCCGAGCAGATTTGATAGGACTGTGGACGGAGTTTTTGGTCACTGGTTTGTAATGAATGACTGGGAACACTGCTGTGCAGAATGTTATTTACTGCTGGACATGCAGAAGGATTCCGGCTAATGTTATAAGTTGTAATAAACTGTATACATGTTAGATGATACAGTAGTTCTAACCAATTTAGAGCTTTTTAGTGCTATACTTTCGTGGGTTCTGAAAGGGATATGTTACAAATTTAGCAAATTTATTACAGCATTGTTCATTTTTTAATTTTTTGTGATGCCTGAGGATTAGTAAGGATGAAAGCACCATAAAGAAGTGTGGGGAGGAGATATGTAGTGGCAAGTGTAGTTTCAGTTGCATCAGTGAGAAAGTTTTTGGCTCAATCCTTAGTTTTTGTTGAGTTTTTCTTATGCAATTTTGTATATGCAAGTAGAATTTAAGATTATCCACCATCACTCCTAGTAATTTGCTCTGAGACGTGACTTCAATCAAGATAGAGAGGTTTTTAAATTTTATTTTTTTCATGAGAGAGGGATTTTGGGGGAAATGTAGTTTTTTTTAGGGTTGAACATGAGCTGCGAGTTACAAAATCAGGTTTCAATAGCTGTTAAAGATTCCAGAGTAATTTTTTGAGATGCCAAGATGTGCAAAAGAGTATGGAGTTACCTGTGCACTGTATCAGGGAGACCTGTTGTATGGATGTGTGGAGGGTGTTGTGTGAAAGAGGAAGGGACTAAGGACACAGCCTTGTAGTACATTGGTGGTGAACAGGAGGTATGGAGAGAGGTATGGAGAGTGGGTGGAGTGCTATTTTACTGACTTATGCCTACTGGACTGGTAGCTTTTGAACCCCAGAAGGGTGGGCTGAGAGAGACTTAATGAGGTAATTTGAAGTAGAACTTTGCTGTGACAAACTGTGTCGAAGACTTTAGAGAACTCTAGAAATAAGGAGACTCATTTGTCATTATCTCTACCTTTAATGTCATTGTCTACATAGATTACAAGGGTAGTGCTAGTACTATGGGAAGGATGGAAGCCATGTTGTGTAGGGGGGTAGGAGTTCTTCCTGCAAAAGATAGTTTAGCTCTTTTGTTATACTTTTTCTTTTAGGTTCCCATGATGCATCCTCACTACTGCAAATCAAATTCCAGTCCCCACTTATAATATTCCCTGATGAAACTGTATTTCTTCCAAAATGTTTTTAAGCTCCATTACAGTAGTGGAATACAAATACATGTCAGCATAGTCCTCTTTCCTTGCAATAGCCCCTTACTATCACGCATCTACTATTACTGCTTTTTTCTCTTCTGTCACTACTGAAGTCCCTCTAGCAATCAGCATTACTACTCCCCTTTTCCTTTGTCCCAGATTTTCTGCTGAATATCTACTGAAGTCCCTTCTTTGTCAAATTCACATGTCCATTTCTTTCCAAACGTGACTCTTGCAGCATTGCTATTTATACTATGCATTTCTTAGTATAATTTGACCTGTAAAGCCATTTAGATGCCTAGATGGCATGGCTAGAGTAGCCGCTATGGGAAAAGAACTATTGCTCTCACTTACCATACATGACAATTTCTTCTGGATTGTATATTTGCAGCTTTTGTTTTACACGCACACACTGTTGTTTGGCATGCTGATCTTTTATACAGTTGTTTCTTTTCATCTCAATTTGAACCTACATCACATTTTCAAGGCTTTCTGCTTTAATGAAAACCCTCAGAGAAAACAAAATGCATTTTCAAATCACCTCCATCCCCTATTAACTTAGAACATGCACACAAAAACTATGTACATTTTCAACAGATGAAGTTTAACTCTTCAGAAAGGAAATACTGCATTAATTTATTATCTCTAGTCCACTCCCAGATTTCAAAACCAGCTTGTATGCTTTCAGGAAACATTAATTTTAGTCACTAAGAAAAAACAGCATAGGCTATCTTTAAATAAAACTAAATTATGCACTGTTCTAGTAAATGCATTAAAGTTATTAATGCTGCTAGGGAGGCTACTATCCCTTATTTACCTCCCATAATTTCAAACTTTATTTTCACTTAACTGCTTGCCACTATACCTTTAAATTTTGCATTTTCCTCAGCAAAGAATGCTCAAAACTCTCAAGATTAATCACCTTCACCTGCATACTGCTAGTCTCCATGCAAAAGTAGTCAGCAATGAGAAAAAAATAACATCTTTGTCGATACATGAAGGAATATTTGTAAATTTCCCTCAGAACAGCATGCAGAATTCTCCTGGCTAACTGCCTTCAGCTGCAGACTTCTTGTCTCTCATTAAGAACATCTGCTAATGGAAAAAAAAACAAGCTATTTCCTTTGCAGATGCAAGAAGCTTAGCATTTTTCATGGCTCCTATCATTCTGTCTTAATTTTAAATCCCATTTGCTTACAAAAATGTTTATAGCTTAAACCAAGCACATTACTCTAGACGTTCATCCATGTAAAAACAAAAGGACTTATCATTAAAATTCTACATATAATATAATAAGTACATTTACACCCAAGCCTCCACCCACCCTAGCACAAGCACATTATTCAAAATTATCCTTGTTTTTACATGGGTGGAAGTAATTTAAATTCTACATATAATATAATCAGTACACTTACACCCCAGCAGCCCACAGCATTACATTAAAATCTTGCTTCAACTTGCTTCTGTTCAGCCTTTCATTTAATTACAATGTAAAACTTATAGTTCTTACAAGTAAAAAATATACTTTTTTACTTTAGTATCTTTAATACATACATCAGGCAATGAAGACTCCCCTGCCACATTTAAAATACCCCTGGCTACACACTACATAAAACTACTTTACAATACAACATACAAAATTAGTTTTAATTAGTTACTTTTTTCTGTTTAGTGTCACTCAAGAATTAAAGGTATAGTGTTCAGTATATTCTTTATAGTTCACCCTCAATTTTACCACAGTCAATAAAAGCCCAGTCTTTCCTCAAACATGTTTTTACAATTCCATATTTCAGAAATATGATCATTGCTTTATAATCCCACATTTATTTATTAATTTCAGTATTTCTAGCCTTCTTCCTCATCATCTCCATCTCACAACACTACTCTCAGCTTCAAGCCCAAGGTACTCCTTTTTCTTCTTGTCAATTTTGGTGCTTTTTTTCCTGTCTCTCAAGAATTTTTCCTTTGGAACATGGGAAAAGGTTTCACAAGCAAAGTCTTTCTATGAGATTTACTGCTTGCTAGCTTACTTTCTGTTGGATAACCTTTTTAATATCACCTCTTTAATCTGTTCCACATCAAAAATATTGTTGATCCTCCAGAAAAAAATACTCTGAAGACAACTGGATACAGCAGCATGAATCCCATACCTGCCTCTTGACAATCCTTGCTTACTGGGATAATTTTCATTTTCCACATGTACTCTGTTGTTTCTAAGTTTTAATACTTTTCCCTTTTGCCACAGCTTTGGCAGTCAATTCTTTCTGCTGGTATAACTGCATTTATACTAATATACATCTTAGCTGCTTTCTCATGGCTAGGTTTAGGTATACACTCAATGTGCCCTTTCAACTAAAAAATCCTGCTGTAAGCACCAGTTCAGTTGCTTATTTGGGCTTTCATAAAATTAATACACTCTGTTCCTTCCAGTTTCATGGGTACAGCAGATAATCCCATGTTTTCTCTACATACACTGTCTTCTAACTCTACTAATTTGTGAAACAGCTCTTCTTGAGAAGTCTCACACTTGGCCAGCCTTTTCTTTATTACATCTGATTTTTGTACGTTTTATCAGCTCATCTAAATAGCTAGTTAAGGCTTCTTCTATTTTTCCAGCCTTGAGATTATATATTCTTTCAATGTTTTATTTATTTTCATCACTCCTGAGTACATATTTCCACTAAATTACTAGAAGCCATCAGTTGAACCACAGCTGAAGCCTGAACTGATTTTGGCTGCACAGATGCAAAATTCGTCCAATCTAGTGTTTTCTCTTCAACTTTTCTTGCTGCTTTTCTTTCAGGTTCACCAAATTTCCTTTTCCCTGGCATCCAGGCAATGTAATTACTAGCCAGTAACTGAATTTTACCAAAGCTTAAAATCTGAACTTATCCTTTCTTCTCAGTTTCTGTTTTGACACTGGGAGAGCTGAAATTAAAGATCATGTCTAAAAGCACAAAATTAAATTTTCTTTTCACACACAAAAAAGTTTGCATGCAGCACTTTTCTTTGTAAAAGCAAAGATTTATTTTGCAGCCTTTAGAAAATTATAAAAGTTTTAAATATATCTTCCGTATGCTGAAGACTAAAATATGGAGCCATGTTTATGGCATTAATATTAATGGCCGGGTGGGAGGTATTCATGTCAGTATGGGTTCCAGCTCTAATTATGCTAGACTTGCATAGGTAACCAATTACAATGAGTGAAGAAGTCCTCACACCTTTACTTCCTGTTGGGTTACAATTTTAAATATAAAATATCATCTCATAGATGAGCAAAAAGACCTAATCCTTAAAATGGTAACATAACTTTTAAGAGAACAAATCAGAGGAGTCCAAATCTCTGCTAGTGTCCATATGAAACAATTTCACTTTGCTACCTAAGAAAAATGTTTTGTTTAGTTTCTCAGTTTTCACATCTTTGCTGCATATACAGTGAGAAAAAAATGCAGATTTTACTCAACTTCTCCCATTTTCACGACTATGAAGTTTTTAAAAAAAGAAAGGATTTATACAGTTTCTCCATGGGGGAGCTGCAGGTTTTCATATAAACCTTAACAGTCACATCAAGTTGCTTTTCACAAACATTCAGAGTGCCAATAATTACATTTCACATTTTAGTAATAAACAAAGCTTCATCTACCCAAAAAAGTAAACATGAAAAGATTTTTAACATAAAAAGACTGTTGAGGTGCATCCTGATAGAAAATGGCTTATCAAGAACCAAATGCATTACAAGTGATTCTATAACAACCAGAGCATTAAAACAATCTTCTTTCAAAGACAAAAATATATACTGTAAATAATACTCAACAATGACAAAATGTCACAGTGAAAAATTATCACCATTAAGCAAAAATATTAAAAACAAATCTTGGTGAGGCCTTCCTCTGATGCCATCAGGAGAAACTGGGGGTTTAAAATAGTATCCTATCAGAACTGTAAGGATGTGAGCTGCAGATCCACAGAATTCTTAAAATTAGGCTTTTTAAAGCTGATTTTCTTGTACAGGAGCTGTGCCCTGAATACCCCCCCCAACCGCAGAAGTGACTTAATCCCCACATCCCTAAATCTAAATATCCAATTCTGGGCTCACTGTGTCTCAAGCTAAGAGCAAAAATATACTGTGAAATACTGAATTCTGAAATTATGAGTACTCACAATTTTAGCTCTTGTAATTTCAAGGTGGGGTGGGCCCTTTCTGAATGTTATGCTGTTTACATACAGAGCTGCAACTAGTGGTCAACTTCCATACAACTGACAAAAAGTGAAGAAAGACATCTGTCATGAACAAATGCAAAGACTATGTAGAAAAGTAACTTGCATTACCCAAATAAAAAAAATGCTGAAAATACAAGAAAGGAAGATACACTATATAATAAAATGTAAAAAAGCTATAATACTGGATGTCAATTGAGATATGTTACTCACTAACAAAGGGCATGCAACATTGGTGATAGTATGAATTAAGAAAATAAAATGGCCAGAAGCAAGAACGTGTAGGCACTCTGCCCAACAATAGTGAGGCCATTCAGCACACTACCTACTTGCAAACATTAGCCAAGGTCCAACCCTAGAAACAGTGAAGAAAACTAATTAAAAAAGGTTAGACAATTTAAGCTATTAGCGTATGTAACATTTAAAAACAAAAGGACTACAACAGTTGAGAACACAATCCATTGCCATGTGGTTTGGATTAATAAAGTCAGTGTGTAGAAAAAACAGCAGAGCAGCCACAAGGCAACAGACCTTAAAGGCATGACATTCATTTGCACATTATATCTCACGTTATAGCATCTCACCGTACTTTTTTTTGTCCTTACCTCATGTTATCACTGTTCAGTAAATGCAACTTAATGCGAGGCAACAATCTTAATACTGTTGTTAAATCAGGCATTTCAGCAATCCTCTTCATCAGTTTTACCTAGCAGAAAAAAATGACTTCTTCAAAACATTGTGCAACACAAACAGATGCAACAATTAAACAGCACTGCATGAGCTAAAAAGCATCTCAAAGAGAACTCCGGAACTATCACTTAAAGTAGATAATAAATGTACAATTTTAGTACAATGCTGTTACGGAGAATACACCTTAGCAAAATGAGCTCTTCAGAAAAAGATGGGAAGAACTTACCAGCACTATTGCAAGGCACATACTACAATGGCCTTCTAATAGCAGTAAATAGTAAAATGGCACTATCACTATCCTCAGTTCTCCTGCCACAGGCTTATGTGCTGCTTTCTAAGGATTCAGATTAGGAAAAACATTATACAACAAAATGTGTGGGTGAAAAGAGTTACATACTCAAAGGACAGGAACAGTGTACACTATATTAAGGTCATTCAGTGAGACCACCTTCAGAAGAAAATACAGATTTGTTGGCAAGACACAAAGACAAAGAATATGTCCCTAAGCAACACAAGGTAAGGCTGTAAGGTGGGGAGGGGGGGGGGGGGGTGAGATCTTGAAACTTAAAATATATGCTAAGATAGGATAATGGCTGTTTAGGAAGACAAGTCTTACAGGACATAATCAAGCCAAATGAACCTTGCAATTTGAAGGACAGATGTTCATCTTTACCATCTTTATCTTTCATCTTTAAAGATGTTTCTTTACCAGAGGTCAGAGAAAAGGACTGCCATGAGAACATGCTTTCCAAGACTGCCCTGGGCAAGAGTTCTGCTTACAACCAGATTATGATACAAGACGGCCAATACGGGTTCCTTTACATTGTAACTAAAATATACAAGAAAAAGAGACAAGGCAGAACCCATAGGCTCTTACAGTATTGGCCATCTAAAAGAGAACCTTGTTCCTTGTAAGAATTATGACCAAATTAATTCTCTCTTCTATTCCAATTTCCCATTTTGTTTCTATGAAACTCCCATTCTCAAGTGGTACATACACTAATTTCTTGCTCTGGGCTCTGGGAACACACTTAGCCCATCATTTTGCCTGCAACTAGTACACAAGTACAGTTCCTGAAAATTAAAATTAAAAAAAATGAAATTACAAAGACTCACAATTTTAGTTCTTGTCATAACAAGGGGGCCCTTTCCGAATGGTACACTGTTTACACTGAGAGCTGAAACTAGTGGTAATTTTGCATACAACACAACTTCCTGAATTACAGTGAACCCTAGGGGAACAGCTTGTTGGGAGGAGCAGTCCAAGCAAAGGGAGACAGAAGGACGGCAATTAAGGCCCATGAAGAGTACCTGACTCACTAATCAACTGCTAATGTAAGCGTATCTTTTAACTTATTATCAGGTGCCTTCAAAGGATGTGTGGGTGAGGCTGGGAGGGGCATTCTCTGATAGCACTGAATCCAACGCAGCAAATTCGTCAGAGTGGAAGAAGCTAAAACAGAAGGTTACAATGCCTGGTGAAGGTGTCATCTGATGTGATGGCCAAGTGCCTGCAATGAAGACATTCTTAAGGCAAAAACTGGATGAGGCATAGAGATGGTCAAGCAACTTTTGACAGCAACATGGTCCATTAGGCAACATGTTGCCTGATGGAAAAAACATAAAACAGCTGATAATCCAGTCTAACAGGGTTTGCCTAGCAACATCTGCCAGTCCATTACATTCTGGAAGCAACAGACTGCATTTTTACCTTCCAGAACTTATTCTCAAGTAGCAAGTTGAATGGGCAGTGCATATCTGTGATGCCTCAACTATCCACCCCACCAAGATTTGGTCCTCCAGAAGAAAACAGGGATGTAATTGAAGTGAAGTACAGCTCAGATAACACTTTTGACAAGAATCATCAGCTGAATTAAAGGATGCCCATCTCTGTGAAAGATTATACAGTTTGTACATATAAGGGTACAAATCTCAAATTGTGTGAAGAAAACTGATGGCCTCAAAGCAAATGGTCTTCTAAAAAGCAAACTCTGGAGCTGCCAAACCAACAAGTGTGATGACGCTGGAACAGATTGCCAATCAATCATGGGATTCAAGTTACAAGAAGGAACACAATATACAAAACGCAGAACTGCCACTCACCAACTTATAACAGCAAAGTGAATAAGACTGCTATTAATCCACTGGAATCGTTGAAATCATATATAAAAATGTATTTGAAGTTGAATAAAAATAGAGTAGTTAAGCGCTTTCACTCGTCTAAGCGAGCTTCATCAGAACAAACAGATTGTGCTCATCTACAACATTTAAATATACATGTCTTAGCGCCAAATTTAATAGTCTTAAAGCTACAACAGGCAATTAATACCTTCATTCATAAAATAGTACCTTCATTCGTAAAATAGTACTAAGTAGCCCTACTAACAATGTTTGGAATAAAAAACTGTGCACAGTATTGTCCCTAAAATATTCATGAATGAAGGTATTATTCAGGAACGAAGGTACTATTTTATGAATGAAGGTATTAACTGCCTGTTGTAGCTTTAAGACTATTAAATTTCGCGCTAAGACATGTATATTTAAATGTTGTAGATGAGCACAATCTGTTTGTTCTGATGAAGCTCGCTTAGAGGAGTGAAAGCGCTTAACTACTCTATTTTTATTCAACTTCAAATAAATTTTTATATATGATTTCAACGATTCCAGTGGATTAATAGCAGTCTTATTCACTTTGCTGTTATAAGTTGGCGAGTGGCAGTTCTGCGTTTTGTATATTGTGTTCCTTGTTCTAGTCGAACAAAACGCTTTTTCTGGTGTCAAGTTACAAGAAGAAGAGTTTTTCAAAGGGGCAAAGTTGCGGACCTTGAACTGAATGTCCAGCTATTGCTAGGCCATAGTCCTTAACCTGAAAATCTCACATAAGGCAAAAATGCCAAAAACATGTAACAAAATAATAATGGTGTCTGCGATATAGTAGAATGACTTACAACATGAATGACTGAGGTAGCAGAGAATTTCTTGTCAGGTAGGCAGAAAATGTCTTCTACTTAGCCAAATTATTACTGAATATAATTTCCCCTTTGACATGCATCTGTTCTGACACATGCAAAAACTGGAATAAACCACAGAGATACCTTACTAAAAGGATACAAGGTCTAAACAACGTGTCCTACATGGACTGCCTCAAAGCTCTGTCACTATACTCTCTGTCCTGGACTGCTAAGAGGTGATCTGTATCTGGCATGCAAGGCATCCTCTGACCTAATACTGAAAGACTTGTGGCATGTCAGCAAGTCCAATGGCATCAGAAATACTTTGTCTAGGGATCTAAACCCCTTCTGCAACATCAGCAGAATGGTATACAGGGACACGTATATCCTGCAGAGGAAACGTCTGCTCTGGTACAGACTCCCCATCTACCGTCAACAAAGTTCATCCCTGTCCATCTAAGTGCAACATAGATCTATGGATTGAAACACAAAATATACCTAAAGGCTGATCACTATAATAGTAATAGACAGAGGCAGCTCCTAAATGCTTTATCCCATGCATGGGCTCCCCTCAAATTATCCACAGTATGATCACAGTTATTCTGATTAGGGGTAATATAGAATTACCAACCATAGGCTTGGTAAGGCCAGTCTCTAACCAAATGGGAAGGTCTGGGATGAAATAAGGAGCATCCTTACTCACATGCTGTTATATACTATTTTTCACCTACGTTAATTTATTTTTTAAAGACTATACGTAACACATATACAATATTTAACTGCTTTCAGTTACTTTTAAGAACTGCTTAATGTTTGTCTTCTGTAAGTTTTCTACTTTTGTGAGCCTGGGCATTTGCTAAAATTGAACCTCTGGATAAGTCCACTGTCCTGGCTAATAAACAAAAGCTATGAGAGTTTGACAGGGATAAGGATTATTGGAAGGATTTGATGAATATTTAAGAAACAAAAAGAGAAGGTTGATATAGCTATTTAATGGTCTAAGGATAGCACTTAGGCCAAAGGTGGAATGGACGGGTAAGGAGGTGAAGTGGCACAGTTCAAGGAGGCAAAGTAAGAGGGCAATCATGTTGCATGCTGAAAGAAGCAGTCAAAGGGAACAAAGGCTTTTTAAGTTATGCAGAAGAAAGCAGCAAAAGAAGGACAGACCTAACATAGGTTCATAGGTTGGTACTAGGCTATCGGCCCTAGGGCCTATACAAGCCTAGCCAAACAATTCCCCGGATATTTCTTCCCACAATATTTACTTCCCTGGACCCCTGTCTAGCAAGGCGACTGACGTGATCCCCGGGGGGAATTTCCCATCTCCCATCCAATCGTCAACCTTCCTTTTGAAGATGGCCAAGGAGGCGCTCTGCTTGACATGTATGGGCAGTCTATTCCAGAGTATGGGGAGTCTCTGGGTCAGGAACCTATCCCTCCAGCATGTTTTGTTCATTGTGATGACAAGGTTTAGCTCTCTGGAGCGTGTGGCTCTGAGCGATTGGGATTTCTTTAAGTGGAGCATGTCCAACAGCTCAGGGTTTGACATGGCCTTGCATGTTAAGCAGAGATCGCCTCTGAGTAGACGATATGCCACAGAATACAGCTGGAGTTTTTCTAGGTCAGCATACGGCATCTGCTTTAGGCCTGTGATTCTTTCAGTGAGGTATTTCTGCGGCCTTTCCAGCTGTTGCAGATGTCTTGTGAGGTGCATACCAAACAGGGCATTGTACTCTATAAAGGGTCTAATGAGGGAGGAGTACAGTGGGACAATGACCTCCTTTTTTCTGGATGAAAAGCCCTTAGTGATGAGGTGTGCCACATAGAAGGGTTTCCTGACTGTTGTGGCGATGTGGTTATCGAAGGTGAGACCACTGTTCACCTGCGTCCCTAAGTCTCTCATCACACTTTCAGTGTTTAGTGTACTGCCACCTATGTGGTAATTCATGGATACATGTTTTTTCCCAAAGTGGATAACTATACATTTCTTGGCATTTAGCTTGAGCCCATGGCTCTGGCACCAAGCATCTGTTTCTGTAAGGCCCTTTTGTAGAATATCCACATAATTTGGGGATTCAATAATGGTTCCCAATTTGCAGTCATCTGCAAACTTTGTTAGCCAGAGTCCCTTAGTGTTGGCCTGTACTTCACAGAAGTAGATGCTAAACAAGAGCGGTCCCAGGACTGAACATGAAGACATGTTAAGCAAATGGCTGAGGGAGATTAGAACAACTTGGAAAAAAGATGGAAAAGGAAATTGTCTGCTTTAAAGGATTAGTACAGTATACTGGCCAGATGGGTTCGCTCGTAGGAAGCTTAAGGGGCTGGACTGTGTGCAAGCAAAACCCCAAACATAAACCCTCAACATTATCATTGGCTAGTGCCAAAATGTCTGAGAACTGGGGTACAGCAAGAGTGACATCCTTCCACAAGACAACTGAAGTAAAGTACATGCCCAATGCATGACTATGCCCTAGTTCCATGAGTTAAGTCACCCATAATGACCTGCCTACTAGAAACAGCCTATAGTATATATTTCTCCATTCTCTGGCCATTTAAAATCACTATTATTTTCTTGGAGAAAAAAAAAACGTGTATTACAAAATTTGATTAAAAGCTCAGCTAATGGTAGCTCTGCTCATAATGAATCAGACTAATTAAAAAATGTTTTATGTGTACATTTACAAAACCAGAGGTGCTGTAAAAACAATGTACTAATTTCAGTGAAAACACCTGTAAATTAAATTTCAAGTACTTTATTCCTGTCAGTTTGCCCTTTCAATTTTATCAGCAGTTACCTTCATGTAACGTGTAAGGGATCAAAGTATATTACAAGCCTCAACTGTTGTATGTTGAGCAGTATACAAACAACTAATGTTATTCAACCACTGTGTCTGTGAAATTAAGGAAAATGTTCGCCTTTAATATGTTTTATAGGGTGTTATGCCTATAAAGGTGGGATTGTTACAGCAAATGCAATGATGTTCTGTTGTAAATTAATTACCCTTTTCAGCACATGAAGTTTAATACCCCCCCAGAAAAGTAAAGTTTAACAGTGCATATGTATGCCATAACCAAGCTCATTTTAGTAAGGTGAACACTGAGTCAGTACCAGTGCCACTGCTAAGAAAATTGTATAAAACAGAATTTACTCGGCAGCTGGAAACAGTAGAGCAGAAAAATATGCTTTTGCTTTGGAACCGCATCTTTTCCGTGGTAGTAGTGATAAAGCTAGGACTAGTAGCCACTGAGTTAGGAAATGATTTGAGATGTAGTAGAGGTGTGCGCCCAACTTTGCCATGCTTAACAATTTAGTTTGCATGTATCTGCTTAGTCCCATAATTCAATCATTATCTCTTAGTAAGAGAAATACTTTGCAGTAAGATACACTACTACTGTTCTGTAAATAGTTATCTTATAGACAAGGAGAGTAATCTTATGCAAAATTTGTCACACATGGCAAGCAATGCTAATTGTTCCTTAGCGCTCGATTATAACTGTTTTACATACAATCTGTACAGTGTCAGTTTTAATGGCAGTTTAAGTACACTGTAGTCAGTGACTAGGTGTAAATATAATTCTTAGATGTAAAGGTAGAAAGTACAGTTTTGTACACTTACCATAAATGTACATGTTAGAGTGTATTCACTGTTGCAGTCATTACATTTGGGTAATCTGCTGGCAGGTTGCCCTCAGCTGGCCTGAATTCCAAAGTCTTGGGTCCTGCATCAGTTGCTGTCTCCTCTTCCATGACGTCAGGTCATCAGGGGTATAAAACAAGCAGCCAACGCCATTTTCATTAGTTTTTCTTGCCCCAGATGTCAGGTGCCCCCAAAAAGGTAGCAAAAATATATATGTATAAAAACCATATATACATGCATCAATATAAACTTTACCTAGTTGTAGAAGATAGAGAAGGAAAGATAAACTCCAGAATGAAAGGGGGGATGGCGGGCGGGTAACCTGGACTGCAACAGTGAATACACTCGAACATCTACATTTACGGTAAGTGTACACAACTGTACTATGTTCTTCATGTTTCACTGTTGCAGTCATTACATTTGGGTAGAATCCCAAAGCTATGGTTGGGAGGCTGGAGCTAAACAGCATTAGGTGCGACTATAAGGCCCTGCAGAACTGCAGTGGCAAAGCCTGCCCTGGACTTGAGGCAAATGATAATGCTTTGTAAAGGTGTGAACAGAACTCCAAGTAGCAGCCTCTAGAATGTCTTTGGTTGGTACTCCTCTGAGAAAGGCTGCTGAAGTAGCTGCAGCTCTGGTGGAATGAGACCTAATGCCCTTGGGCACAGTTATACCATGGTGTAAGTAGCAGAAACGAATACAGTGGCTTATCCACTTTGAAATAGTCTGCTTTGAAATAACCTTTCCTTCTGATCCTGCAGCATATGTCACTAGCAATTGCTCAGTTTTTCTTAGAGCTTTAGTCCTGCTCAAGCAGAATCTTAGCTGTCTGTGTACATCCAAGGAATGCAGCATTCTCTCCCCCTTGTTCTGCGGATTTGGATAAAAGGTTGGCAGATGAACAGCTTGGTTAAGAGCCACACTGGAAACCACCTTAGGCATAAATGTTGGATTTGTCCTCAGACACCCTGTCTGGGTAAAATATGATAAAAGGCTCCACAGCCATGAGGGCCTGTAGCTCTGAGACTCTTCTTGCTGAAGTAATTGCTAGTTGCAGAGCTGTTTTCCATGATAAGAACTTTATATCAACAGTAACAGCTGGTTCAAATGGAGACAGGGTGAGCTTTTCCAACACATAATTGAGGTACCATGCAGGTATTGGTGATCTTCTAGGAGGCCTTACATTTTTGGTCCCTCTAAGATACTGCTTTAGTAAAGGATGAGAAAAAAATGGTGGCTCTGTATTGTAAGGAGTCGAAATGGCAGAGGCATGGATTTTAATTGATGAGAAAGATAGGCCATTGTCAAGCATCTCAGTCAAGTATTGAGGAATAGTTGGTTCTGCTGTATAAGTTCCTTCTGCTTGATTCCAAGCACAGAATCTCTTCCATTTATCAGCATAAGATTTTCTAGTACTAGGCCTTCTGGCTTCCAAAATGACATCCATCACAGATTTACTGAGAGGTGTTGTTTGTATAACTATATGATCAGCCATGCTGCCAGTTTCAGTGTCTGGAGTTGATTGTGCAGGATCTGATTGTTTTGCTGGGACAAAAGTTGAGGTCTTTGGGATAAGATCCAAGCAGGGTATTGAGACAAGTTCTTTAGGACTGTGTACCAGTATTGGCGGGGCCAGTCCGGGGCAATTAGTATCATCTTTGGTTTCTCTTGTCTGACTTTTAGGAGGACCGTGGGAAGAAGAGGCAAAGGAGGAAAGGCGTAAACTGATAGGTTTTTCCAACTGAAGGATAGGGCGTCCACTTTCCATGCTTGTATAGATAAGTCCTTGTTCAGAATCTTTTCAATTGGTAATTTTGAGGAGAGGCAAATAGATCTATGTCTGGGCTCCCCCATTTCTTTGTTATCATGCTGAAGACTTGTGAATCTAGTTTCCACTCGTGAGGGATCCATAAGGTTTCTGCTTAAGTTGGCTGCCAGAGTATTTTATTTTCCTGGCAGGAATTGAGTTTGAAGATGTATTTGGTAAGTCAAAGCTGTGTCCCACAGTGCCATGGCTAATCTGCAAAGGGGTATGAGTGCGTGCCCCCCCCCGCTTGTTTATGTACCACATGACCGTGGTGTTGTCCATCTTTATCAGTAGTTGTCCTGGATGAAGTAAGTCCTTGAAGGCTGTCAGGGCATTTTGAACAGCTAGCATCTCTTTCTGGTTGATATGTAGATGCATTTGTTTTGGGGTCCATATGTCCTGAATGCATCTTCCCGCCATGTGGGCCACCCATGCATAATCTGATGAGTCTGTTGTTAAGGTTTGGCTGGCAGGGGGTAGAGTGAAGGGCCATCCCATGTTTTGGTGACATGCCTTTGCCCACCATAGAAACTCCTGTTGTAGGCAGGGAATGAGAGGAATCATTGTTTCCAGACTGTGACAATGTTGACTCCATAAACTTTTTAGGCACCACTGAAGTTTCCTCATATGCAGTCTTGCATATGGAATCAGTAGGATGCAGGATACCATGAAGCCCAAAGCCTGCAGAATTTGTCTTGCAGATCAATGGGTTTTTGTTGCCATCAGTTTGAAGTAAGTAGTCAGTTGCCTTTGCTTGTCTGGCGTGAGGTAAGCTATCTGGGCAGTTGTAATCAAGCTTGCACCAAGGAATGTCATCTTTTGAGAGGGTACCAGTTGTGAATTCTTTTCATTTACTGTGTACCCTAGGCATGTTAGAAGCCTTTTCACAAACGCCAGGTGTTGAAGAAGAATGTCCTTGTTCTCTGCTTGAATGAGGCAGTTGTCCAAGTAAGGATATATTTGTATACTTCGTCTGCAAAATGCAATCACTGGTGCCAGGCACTTTGTAAAGACCCTGGGCACAGTATATAAGCCAAAGGGCAGTGCAGAGAACTGGTAATGCATTAAGCCAGCCTTGAATCTGAGGTTTCTTCTGCACGATTGTCTTACTGGGACATGCAGGTATGCCTCTTTTAGGTCTAATGTCACCAGCCAAGCATTCTTACCCAGAATGGGCAGAAGCTGCTGCAAAGTCAGCATTCTGAATTTTGGAATGTCCAGGTATGTGTTCAAAATCGATAAATCCAGTATTGGCCGCCAGGCCTTGTCCTTTCTGGGTACCAAGAACAGTCTTGAGTAAAAACATTGTCCTTTTTCCTGTTCTGGTACTGGCTGAATGGCCCCCATATCCATGAGGGACATAACCTGTGTTTGTGCCACGGCCCATTGATTTTCTGGCAGATCTGGCCAACCGTTCGCCATTGGCAGAGTATGGAAATGGAATCTGTATCCTTGTGATACTATATTTAGCACTCACTTGTCCTGGGTTATTAACTGCCAATTGTGAGCAGAAAGTGCTAATTTTCCCCCTGGGGTGCTGCCAAAAGATAAGCACTTGGTGAAGGCAGACGGAAGTCATTTGGACTGTTTTCTGTAAGTTTGCACTTTATCTACTCCAGATTTGGTGGTAGAGGTGCCCCATTGCTTTGACCTGTATGAATCTTGCGCCTGGTATCTGGAACCCTTAGGGTGTCTGGATTTTCCCATTTGAGCTCTGTCTGACACAGGAAAGGACCAATTTTCTGTAGGCCAGTGTCTACTGAATCTTGGTGGCTGCACTCGTAAGAAGTCTTTTACAGTTTGCATAGGCTTAGCTTTGTCTTCCATTTTCTTTCAAACCTCTTCAGCCTTAATACCAAACAGAGTATCATGCTGTAAAGGTGCATCTAGTAATTTAGCTTTAACATGATCAGGCAAATTTTGTTCCTTTAACCAGGCATGCCTCCTAATCACAGATCCAGTAATTGTGGCCCTGCAGGAGGCCTCTAAGGAATCAAAAACCACATTGCAAAGTATGCTTTCCAACCTATTCAGCTGCATGCAATAATTCCTGCAATTCTGTATTGTCTGCACATTCAGAAATCAACATCATTTTCTGTTTCAGCAATCCCATAACATGTTGTTGATACTTGAGCATATGAAACTGGCAGTTTAAGGCCCTAACTGCCAAGGTTGCAGATGTATAAACCTTTTTTCCCCATCTATCCAGTGCCCTTGAATCTCTGTCAGAGGGGGTAGGATTTTTTGCTGTTGAGGCTTTAACTCCCTTTGGACCCTGTGAAATAGTTTCAGGGTCAGCAGCAGGGTTTCTAAATAAAAATTTGTGTGAGTCATGGACCCTGTAATATCTGTCAGGCTTGCTGGGAGCCGGAGGTAAGGAATCAGGGGTCAAACATGACTCCGAAAACACATCATCCACAATGTCTAAAACGGGGTATGGCTAAAGGCCTGTGCTGAGGGAGAAGAAGGAAATCCATGAGCCTCTTTTTTGATTCTGAGAAATCTTAACTCTCCCAGTGAAAATGCTCCCTCAAAGTATGCAAGGTTTCTCCAAATGAATAATCCTCAGGAGGTGATGCAGATGGTATAGACTCCTCTGCATCAGAATCCTCACAGGGAGGTACAGATAATTCCTGATCAGAAGAGGAATCAGAAGAAATAGAAACCTAATCTGAAGAGTCATAATCAGTGTCTTGCCTAGGCCTCTTATCTGGAGGGGGATGGGAACCCCTGGATCAAGGTAATAAGGTCTTCAGCCATTTTGATCATCTGTTTTTTAGGCATAGAGGCCTGTGCATGTGGCTCATGCGTCAGTTTTTTAGTTTTAGAAGTTGCTTTTGTCTTTGGTTTTGCAGCTGTCGTCGGTTTGATATAAAAAATTTTGAGGCCTGAATACACCCTCAGAAGCCAGTGCCAAGCTCAGTGGCTCCGGACCCATCCGAGGGAGATACATCCGTGTGTCCAATACTTTGAGTATCTCGCGGCATGCCGTACTCCACATGGGTGTCGGTAGGGGTCTGCAACTCGAAAGTAGCGGGTATCGGGGCTGCAAAAGCACCTCACTGAGTACCAGCGACTGGCTTAGGAGAAGCTTCGTGGTCAGTTTTGGACCTCGTCTGTCTCTCTCTGTCCTTTTCTTTGTGCTTTTTATGTACTCCGGTAGTCGGATTGCTATCAGACGACATTTCTGGGTAGTTAAATCAATTTCCAAAATACTTTGAGGCAAAAATATACCAACGCTTAATAGTGTGTTGTTTAAATCTAGCACAAAACCGACAGGCAGGCATGTTGTGTTCAGGGCCTAGGCAAGGAATACAGTATAAATGGAAATCCTTATGAGGTATTTGCTTCCCACAAGTAATACAATTATTAACTTTTTCTGACATCGGTATGGAGCAAGAAAAAAAGTTTCCCCAACAGGGTACTTAGCTTTAGTGAAGACTTTGGTTTTGAAACTCAAACACAAATATTTCAGGAGTCGGCCAACCGGCACTTGCGAAATGCTTCTGCTTCGGGCACCGCGCGGTAAAAAAGACTAAAGAAAATGGCATTGGCTGCTTGTTTTATACCCCTGATGACCTGAAGTCATGGAAGAGGAGACAGCAATCGACGCAGGACCCAAGACTTTGGAATTCAGGCCGACTGAGGGCAACCTGCCAGCAGATTACCCAAATGTAATGACTGCAACAGTGAAACACGAGAACATCCATGTTAAGAAATTCATGGAAGCTTTCCAGCACCAGTTCCATGCATCCAAGGATGTTATGTTGTGTAAATGCAAGAAGGCTATCAAAGGATGGCCTGTTAATCTAAGGATAAAGGTTAGCTAAAATATGCTTTTACAGCTGGAAGCTGAATGCCATAACACTGGTGTCGTTAATAATGTGAGACAATATTTTTTTATTATGACAAAGAAAATTATCACATAGTTATGATAATTTACCTACACAGCTTAAAGTATGGTGAATTCTACCTACACAGTGTGACAGCTTTCCTCTCTATCTTTTCCCATGACTGCATGTGTGAACAGAGTTGGTAATTCTTGCAGAAATACTTGAGCTTAAGATTCAGTATCATAGCAACGGTGGGGGCAAAAGGGGTAGATACCTGGGCGCAAGGTGTTACGAAGTGCAATAGTGAAATGCAGTTCTTGCATTTTTTTTTCTGACATTTCTGAATGTTGTAGCAAGCCATTAAAATGTAGTGATTGGATTACTACAGTTTAAGCTTTTTTTCCTCTTAAACTGAAGAGCTGAGGGGGCAGGGATTGTTTTGTTTTTTACTCTTCATTTGAAGAGCTAAGGGCACAGGTGGGGATGGTTCTTGATGCAGAATGGACCTTTTCTTTGCACATCAGCTGAAGAATTGAAGGAACAAGGAACCAGATCGGAAACTGGCATTGGGAACTAGATGAGTTAGCTATGGCCCTGTTGACCCCTACAGCTGCAAAGTGTGTAAGTATTTTAGTTCTGAGACCAAATTTCCCAGTCCTCAGTGGCTGTCATTTTCACACAAAGTCATAATATTTCAAGTAACTACATACTGTTAGTGCATCAGATTAAGAAATAGCAGCCTTTGACACTTTGTACTAATGGACAGTTTCTACTCTTTGTCACATAAGATCAAACCAGAGTCCCTTTGGCTGTAGAATGGATGGTGGTAATAAGTGATGCATGAGAAGATTCCAGGCACTTATTTAACAATGGCATCAGGCTCTGTGCAAACGACACAAGTAACTTTGATACAATGCAGAGTACAGTATCATGTATAGGTTTACAGCTAAGCATTAGCCAGAACTGATTTAGTTAATCTTTTATTTCAAACAACCTAAACAACTTTAATGTGGAATATTATGCCACACAGTTATCAAACTATTTCTATTTTGAAAACTCTTGAAAACACATCTCACTAGTAAATATTAATGTGTTTGTTATATGGAACATATCTAAGGAATGGGTGCCTAAGCTATCCTATAAACAATAACATTACACTCAGTAATGTGTAACTATATTGATAAAGAGAGACAGCTATGCAACCAGTGTAAATATACAGTACTAGTACCCCTGAGTATGATGCAGTGGTTTGTGTAACATTCACACACAAGCACAACTACAGTATTTATTGAACTACAGTACTGCTATTACCTTTAAGTATTGTTCTGATTTATGTAAACAACATCTGTGTAAATGCACAGCTACAGTAATTACTAAACAGTAAATGTCAGGGATGCTGTAACATGTAAATCTTGGTTTGAAATGCAACTCAGAAGAAAATCCATTTGTAAGTGCTTTTGAAAGGCTGCTACTGAGAAAGTCTTTGGATCAGCTTACTTACCCAGTTAGTAAAGTATACCAAAATAAATAAATGAATGAATGAATGAATACAGAAATTCTAGGTTCTAGTCCAGTCAAGAGCTGCTGTGATTTATGGAATGAATTATAATTTGTAAATATTTTAGCAATAAAGCATTTAAACCACATTCTAACTGCAAGACTTCTACATTATTATGTGCTACACGGATTCTGTAGTAGACAAAACTGATCACAGAATGGCAGCAGTCAAGACTAGTGACATTTCAAATCGGCTTTGAATTCTGTCATTAAACTAATGCAGTCAGTAATACAACTTTTAACTACAAATGGTTCATTGGTTCATACTAGGGTATCTGCCCTAGGGCATTTATAAGCCTAGCCAGAGTGTGTTTGGCTTTCGCCACCCATTTTAAATTAATTTTGCTATGCCCTTTTTAGAGGTTAGTATACTGTGCCTCTGTCTAACAGTGACACAGAAGTGATACCCGGGGTAAACCTACGATCTCCCATCCACTCAAGATTCCTCTTGAAGAGAGTCAATGAGGGACTCTGCCTAACCTGGACTGGGATTTTATTCCAGAGTGAAGGAAGCCTCTGGGTTATGAATCTGTCCCTCCAGCATGTCCTATTTATTTCAGTGCTGAGGTTCAAGTCTCTCGAGCGCGTAGCTCGATGGGATTTGGATTTTCTGAGGTGCAGCATGTCCATTAATTCCGGGTTGGACATGGCTTTATACGTCAGGCACAGATCGCCTCTGAGCAGGGGATATGCCACTGAGTAGAGCTGGAGTTTCTTTAACCGGGCAGCATATGGCATCTGTTTGAGCCCTTTGATCCTCTTGGTGAGGTACTTTTGGGTTCTTTCCAGTTGCTGCAGGTGTCTGGTAAGGTACATCTCAAAGGGGACTATTATTAAAGGACTATTAAAGGACTATTTTTAATTTATAAGGTATTTCAACTACAGCTATTTTAGTAATTTGCTTTTCTTCCACTCATCATTTATGTTCATTTGTAGCAGAAGGTACAGCATGACACTCTTAAATAGGTTATCTAAATTCTACAATTACAAGTCTGTGATAAGTATTTATCTGAAGAGTAAAAGAATGGCTTTCTTTGTACTTGTAGGTATGCTAAACAATAAACCAATGCTGTGTTTCTTTGAACATAATAAAAGAAAAGGTATATTTGTGAATTTCCTATGCATATGTTGCACCAATATTAAAAGTGGCTTTGGGTACAGGATGTTTTAACCCCTGCATTAACACATTCTGTATCTAGATCTGTAACAAGGCTTTATTATAGATTATAACACTCAGCAAGAACAGCGAAAACATATAACAATAATACACAACTGCGCAGAGAATAACCTGTCATTAGACAGAACAAAATATTATTCGCTCACAATACCTTTGATTTTTATATATATATATATATATATATATATATATATATATATATATATATATATATATATACACACACACACACACACACATGCACACATATATATATATATATATATATATATCTAGACACACACACATATATATATATATATATATATATATACATATATACGTGCGTGTGTGTGTGTGTATATATATATATATATATATATATATATATATATATATATATATATATATATATATATATACACACACACACACACACACACACACACACACACACACACACACACACACACACACACAAACACTAACACACACACATACACATGGGTCCCGTTTAGAAACCCAAAATCCCACTTATCCAAAACTGAAAAGACTGAGATGAAAAACCCGAAATCCAAGAAAATTAACCGTCTGGAAAACTGACAAATCACTAACGGTAAATAACCACTTGGCCAGCATGTCCCTTACCTCCGTGGTAGTGCGATCTTGGAGTTAGTATATTTAGTTAGGGGGGTTATGGGGGGCAAAGCCCCCCACATGGGTGGGTTTTCTTTCTTCAGTTTTCTGGTTGGGCAATTGGTTACTTACCGTTAGTGTTTTGTCGGTGTTCCAGACGATTGATGTTCTTGGATGTCGAGCTTTTCGTATCAGTCTTTTGGATAAGTTGTATTTCTGCTTTCATAACTGTTTAAAACATTTGCATTTCATCTACAAAAATATTATTACTATTAATTTCTTATGCTTGTAATGTTTAAAATGTTAAATGTTAACTTCCTATGTAAAATTCTTGATTGATTTTATTGTTAACATATTAAAACTATTGTTAATTACATTAATTACACTTGTATATTAAAAATAATGTTAAATAAATTAACATTTCCATATTAAAATGACTAAATTAACATGTTTGAGTGTTCACACTGCTGCAGTCATTACACTTGGGTTATCCTGCCGTCAGGCGGTCCCGCAGTCAGCCAGAGTTCCAAAGTCTTGATCCGGCGTCAGTTGCTGTCGTTTCTTCCCTGACGTCAGTGCGCCAGGGGTATATAAGATGCATCTGACACCATTTTCTTCAGTTTTTCTTGCCCCAGATGTCAGGTGCCCCCAATAGGTAGGCAATACATATTGCTAATAAAAAATATACATAAAAAATAAAAACAATACCTTCAGTTACAAGCAAATACACCACAAAGGTTGTATAGGATAGAAAGGTATAGATAAGTCCAGGTAGTTCAGAGGGGATGGAGGGAGGGTAACCTGGACTGCAGCAGTGTGAACACTCTAACATCTACATTTATGGTAGGTACAAAACTGTACTATGTTCATCGTGTTACACTGCTGCAGTCATTACACTTGGGTAGAATCCCAAAGCTAAGGTTGGGTGGCTGGTCTATAAAGAGTTAGGATTGGCTATGAGGCCCAGCAGAACTGCAGTGGCAAACCCTGTTCTGGATTTAGAGTAAAGAGGCAGGTGGTAATGCTTGGTAAAGGTGTGCACTGAACTCCAAGTTGCAGCCTCCAAAATTTCCTTGGTAGGTACTCTTCTGAGAAAGGCTGTTGAAGTGGCTGTTGCCCTGGTGAAATGTGGCCTAATGGTATTTGGGACTGATTTTCCATGGTGTGTAGCAGTAATGAATACAGTGTCCTATCCATTTGGATATAGTCTGCTTTGAGATAGCCTTGCCCTGTGATCCTGCAGCATATGCTACAAACAGTTGCTCAGTTTTCCTGAAAGCTTTGCCTGTGTATGTCCAAAGAATGCAGAAGTTTCTCCCCTTTATTCTGGGGGTTTGGATAAAAAGTTGGCAAATGGATGGTTTGGTTGAGAGCCACACTAGATATCACCTTTGGCATAAAGGTAGGGTTTGTCCTTAAAGAAACCCTGTCCTAATGAAAAATTATAAAAGGTTCCACTGCCATTAATGCCTGTAGCTCTGAGACTCTTCGTGCTGAAGTTACTGCCAGGAGCAGAGCTGTTTTCCATGATAAAAATCTTAGATTGGCTGTGTTGGCTGGCTCAAAAGGTGGAAGGGTCAGTTTTTCCAAAACAAAATTGAGGTCCCAAGTTGGTGTTGGTGCTCTCTGGGGCAGTCTTATGTTTTTAGCCCGTCTGAGGTACTGCTTTAGCAAGGGATGAGAGAATAAAGGAGGATCCATGTTGTAATGTGCTGAAATGGCAGAGGTGTGGATCTTAATTGATGAAAAGGATAGACCTCTGTCCAGCATCTCGGTTAAGTATTGTAAAATCTGAGGAATGTTTGGAACAAGAGGGTCAAGTCCTTGAGCCTGGTTCCAGGCGCAGAATCTCTTCCATTTTTCTGAGTAAGCTTTCCTGGTGCTAGGCCTCCTGGCCTCCAAAATGATATCCATAACAGCTTTAGAGAGAGGTGTTGCCCGTTTGATTAATGTATCTGCCGTGCAGCCAGGTTTAGGGTTTTGAGCTGACCGTGCAGGATCTGATTGTTTTGTTGAGTCAGAAGGTGTGGAATTTGAGGTAAAATCCATGGTGGGCCTTGAGCCAAGTTCCTTAAGATAGGGTACCAGTGCTGGCGTGGCCAGTCTGGAGCAATCAGGATCATCTGTGGTTTTTCTTGTCTGGCTTTTAGGAGTACCTTTGAAAGGAGAGGCAGTGGTGGGAAGGCATAAACTTTTAGGTTTTTCCAGCGGAACAAAAGAGCATCCACTTTCCATGCTTGTTTGTGATAAGTCCTTGTGCAGAATTTTTGTAGTTGGCAATTCAGTGGGGAGGCAAAAAGATCTATGTCTGGGCATCCCCATGTTTGCGTTACCATGCTGAAGATTTGTGGATTCAATTTCCATTCGTGAGGGTCCATGATATTTCTGCTTTGATCGTCTGCCAGAGTATTTTTCTTTCCTGGCAGGAATTGTGCTTGCAGGTGAACTTGATATGTTAGAGCTGTGTTCCACAAGGTCATGGCTTGTCTGCATAGGGGATAAGAATGAGTGCCCCCTTGCTTGTTTATGTACCACATTACTGTGGTGTTGTCTGTCTTTAGTAATAATTGTCCTGGATACAGAAGGTCCTTGAAAGCTGTTAGGGCATTTTGAACAGCCAACATCTCTTTTTGATTGATGTGAAGATGCATCTGGTCTGTGGTCCACTTGTCCTGAATGCATTTTCCTCCCATGTGTGCTCCCCAGGCGTAATCCGAAGCATCTGTTGTTTTGCCTGGCTGTGGGTTAGGTAAAAGGCTGACCCTTGTTTAGGTGACATGCCTGTGCCCACCATCAAAACTCCTGTTGCAGGCAGGGAATCAGTGGTATTACTGCTTCTAAACTGTGAGAGTGCGGAGTCCAAACACTTTTTAGGTACCATTGTAATTTCCTCATATGCAGTCTGGCATATGGTATTAGTAGCACGCAGAATGCCATGAATCCCAGGGCCTGCAGAATTTTTCTTGCAGGGAGATGGGACTTTTTTGCCAGTAAT
Organism: Protopterus annectens; assembly: GCF_019279795.1. Lineage (NCBI taxonomy): Eukaryota > Metazoa > Chordata > Ceratodontiformes > Protopteridae > Protopterus > Protopterus annectens. Next base: position 96,471,015 of record NC_056731.1, on the reverse strand, counting down.
TGAAAATATTGAGTTAGTTGAACTTGTTTGTCTGGCGTGAGGTAAGCCATCTGGGCCGTTGTATTTAAGCTGGCACCCACGAATATAATCTGTTGCGAGGGCACTAGTTTTGACTTCTTTTCTTTTACTATGTACCCTAGAGAAATTAGCAACCTTTTTACAAATGCCAGATGCTGTAGAAGAATGTCCTTTGTCTCTGCTTGAATGAGGCAGTCGTCCAGGTATGGATATATTTGAATTCCTTTTTGTCTGCAAAATGCAATTACTGGTGCCAGGCACTTTGTGAAGACCCTGGGTGCAGTAGATAAGCCAAAGGGCAGTGCAGAGAATTGGTAGCGCATTGTACCAGCTTTGAATCAGAGGTATCTTCTGCAATTTTGTCTGATAGGGACATGCGTGTATGTATGCCTCTTTGAGGTCCAGAGTAACAAGCCAAGCCTTCTTGCCCAGCATGGGTAGAAGCTGCTGTAATGTCAACATTTTGAATTTTGGAATATCCAGGTAAGTATTCAGAACTGAAAGGTCTAGTATAGGCCTCCAGGCCTTGTCCTTCCTGGGGAACAGGAAGAGTCTTGAGTAAAATCCTTGTCCTTGTTCCTGTTGTGGTACTTTTTGAATAGCTCTCATGTCCATGAGGGCTGAAATTTGTTTTTGTGCTTCTGCCCATTGATTTTGTGGCAGGTCTGGCATTCCTTTTAGCCTTGGTAAAGTATGAAAGTGGAACCTGGAACCTTGAGACACAATATTCAGAACCCATTTGTCTTGGGTGATTGTTTGCCAGTTTTGAGAAAAAAGTGCTAGTTTTCCCCCTAAGGGGGCTTCCAAAAGCGACGTGCTTGGCGTACGGAGGGGAAAGTCATTGTGACTGTTTCCTGTAAGGTTGAGACTTGCCCTCACCTCCTTTTGGGGTTGAGGTGCCCCACTGTCGTTGTCTGTTTGAGCCTTGGGGTTGAGATCTGCCTCTTGGGCGTCTGTATCTGCCTCGCTGTGGCCTGTCTGACACTGGAAAGGACCAGTTCTTTGTTGGCCAATTCCTGCTAAACCGAGGTGGCTGTACCTGTAAGAAATCCTTGACTGTTTGCATAGATTTTAGCTTTATCCTCCATTTTCTTTAGCACCTCTTCTGCCTTAACACCAAACAAGGTATCATGCTGTAAAGGAGCATCCAATAATTTTGCCTTAACATGATCAGGTAAACTCTGTTCTTTTAACCAAGCATGTCTACGAATCACAGAACCTGTAACGGCGGCTCTACAAGAGGCCTCTAAAGAATCAAAACCACATTGCAGAGTATGTTTTCCCACCTGTTCAACTGCATGCAATAAATCCTGCATTTCTTTACAATCAGGAGCTTCTCAGCTTGCAAGCATTTTCTGTTTTAACTGAGCCATTAAATATTGTTGGTACTTGCACGTGAAATTGGCAATTTAAAGCTCTTACTGCTAAAGTTGCAGAAGTGTATACTTTCTTCCCCCATCTATCCAAAGCTCTGGAATCTCTGTCAGAGGATACTGGATTTTTTGCAATGGAAGCCTTCACCCCTTTTGGACCCTGGGAAATAGTTTCTGGATCAGCAGAAGGGTTTTTGTAAAGAAACTTGTGAGAGTTGGGGACTCTATAATACCTATCTGGCTTGGCTGGAGCAGGGGGCAAAGAATCAGGAGATAAGCTGGATTCAGAGAACACATCATCCACAATGTCTAGCACAGGCAGAATAGCCAGCGGCCTGTACTGAGGCAGTAAAAGGAAATCCCTGAGCCTTTTCTTGGATTTTGAGTAATCCTGACTTTCCCAAAGGAAATGCTCCCTCATGGTATGCAAAGTTTCCCCAAAAGAATAATCCTCAGGAGGAGAGACTGAAGGGATAGATTCTTCAGCATCAGAGTCCTCATAGGGGGGTAGAGAGTATCCCTGGTCTGAAGAGGAATCAGAGGAAATGGAAACTTGATCAGAGGAGTCATAATCTGTATCCTGCCTAGGCCTTTTCTCAGGAGGGGGATGGGAACCCCTGATTAGAGTAATGAGGTCTTCGGCCATTTTAAGCATCTGTTTCTTAGGCATGGAGGACTGTCCAGGAGAATGCTGTACTTGTTTCTTTGTCTTTAATGGTACCTTTGTCTTGGCTGTTGTTTTAATGGTAAGTTGTGATGGTCTGAAAACACCCTCAGAAGCCGATGCCTGCTCAGCAGCTCCGGACCCATCTGAGGGATTAGTTTCCGTAGGCCCAATACCTTGAGTTTCCAGAGGCCTAGTTGCCTCCATGTGGGAGTTGGTAGCGGATGTCAGGGGCTGCGAAAGCGCCTCACTGAGAACCGGCGAACTGGCGACTGGCCTAGAAGAGGTTTCGTCATTGGTTTTGGACCTCGGATGCCTCTTTATCATTGTCTTTGCATTTTTTCGGTAATGCGGTCATCGGTTGATCCAACGGCATAGTATAATTCGGCCAAAGTAGTGCAAAGCAAAATCAAAATGTCTTTTTATAGTGCGTTTGTTAAATCTAGCACAAAACCGACAACTAGTGATGTCGTGATCAGGGCCTAGGCATGGAATACAGTAAGAGTGGAAGTCCTTATGAGGTATTTGCTTCCCACAAGAAATACAATTATTAACTTTTTCTGACATCGGTCTGAGGCAAGAAAAAAGTTTCCCCAATGGGGTATTTAGCTTTATTAAAGACTTTGGATCTGAAAATCGACTTCGAAAATCTCAGGAGTCGGCCGACCGGCACTTGCGAACTGCTTCTACTTCGGGCACCGCGTGGCAAGAAAGACTGAAGAAAATGGCGTCGGATGCATCTTATATACCCCTGGTGCACTGACGTCAGGGAAGAAGCAACAGCAACCGACGCCGGACCAAGACTTTGGAAATCTGGCCGACTACGGGACCGCCTGAAGGCAGGATAACCCAAGTGTAATGACTGCAGCAGTGTAACACGATGAACATCTTAAAGGTTACAATAGTCCACAGCCAAAAAAAAAACACACAAACACCAGTCTTCACAGGAAGAGTACAAGCTGTACGCGAGATGCCAAAAGGAATCTTCACGAAAAGGAACCACTGAATATTAAAAGACCATTTATTCAATACTAAGTTAAATGCTGAGCACTTTCATCCTGATAACATACAGGACTTCTTCAGAACACTAAATACATACTGACTCATCACTCGCTTTATATACTCTGATGCAACCCACATTAATTAACCTCAGCATCATCTTAAAGGACCATGCCATCCATAATTAAAATACTTACAGGCCACTAAGAAAGATAATTACTACATGTGAATGCCATAAAATGACTTATTATCTATAAAAAAAACTTCACAATAAGAAAACATCAATATTTCTAAAAACTGGAAATGGTTAAGTATTGTAGGTATTGTAAACCAGTGATGTAAATGCATTTTTGTTTAAAATTTAGCTGATATAAGTTTTAATACAGGGGTTATAGAGATTAGTTTGTTTAAACTGGTGGTCTATTAGATTCCAATGTTAATTGCCACACTGAGTTTTGATATTCAAGTCTTTCCTCCCAATGACCCCCTCTAGGGTCTTTTTCTATTTGTTCCAGGATGTGAAATGTAAAAGAACCTTTTGGGTAATTTAATAAATACTTTGACACAGCATTTTGTCACTGTTCTTATTTATATCGCATGTATGCTCATAAACACATTTCAAGGCTCTTTCGTTTTTTTTCCAACATAAAAGGAGCCACAGTCATAACAAACTGTGATGTATATGACTCTCTACTGTTACAGTTATAGCATTTATATGCTCATATGTGCCTTCCCCTTGATTGTAAGGTAACACTATCTGCATTTCCAATGTGTGGGCACTATTTACATGCCCAGCATTTATAGGTACCTTTAAGGTGTCCCCCAAAATTATTTTTTTTCTTTTCATACATACTTTTTTAGTGATTTTCCTTTTCTATGTATAATAATGGGAGGTTCAAACACCTTTAGTGATGTTGATAATAGTTTGGACATGTTCTAATATTGGAATATAACCTCCTTAATGGTGTTCGTGTCCTGATTAAATTCCAAACAAAGCCTTGGTATAGTTCTTCTCATCTTTGGTTTCTGATGAAATGGGGGGGGGGGTCTCCTGGGGACATACTGGGAATATTACTATCATTAATTAAATGTATATATTTGTTACCCCACTCATTAACTACTTCATTGTATATACCATCAATAACTGATGTGGGATAACCCCGTTACAAAAGCATACTTCTGAGAAAAATTACATTCCACTAAAAAAAAATCACTAAACTGGGAAGTCCTGTGAGCTGCTCTAACATATTGTCCCTTAATGATGTTTCTTTTCTGAACAAAAGGACGTTCACTATGAAAATGTAGGAAGGAATTACAATAAGTTAGCTTATGACATACTTTAGAAATGCAACATTTAAATTTATCTTTAGTAATTGACATATCAAGATAAATTACTTTGCATTTGATGAGTAAGTTTTAAAAAAGTAGCAGCATTTTCTAAACAGCTTATAAAATCAAGTAATTGGTCCATATTACTTACTCACAAAATACATATATCATCTAAAAATCTAGTGTGCAATTGGCAACATTTGAAATCAGGGGAATTAATGACATTGTAATTCCCAGGCTTAAAGAACCAGGTTTGCAAAAACTGGGGCACAGGCTGCTCCCATGGCCACTCGCCTATTCAGTTTAAAATTTCACCTTTGTAGAAGAAGAAATTGTATTCCAAAACCATTTCCATAAATTCATTAAGGGAATGTAGGTCCTTGAGAGTTAAAAAAACAAACAAACCTTGTAATAACTTCATTAAACCATCTACATCCCATCCATAATCATCTGGGATTACAGTGAAAAAAATTGCGTTTATATCATGCTATCGAAAGATGAAAATAGCGAATGCTATTTCATCAAACCTAAAATATCTAAACCACATAATATCGAACATTCAGAACAGTGAATTTTTTCCCCAAGGAAAAAATTTGCTATTCCGTAACACATACACACAACACAAGCACACCAAAAAAACATCAATTCACACACATACACTTAAAATCCTACAACTAATCCTACACTAAACTGTACATACACTACCTATTCTATCCACTTACCTTAACCCAAACCCTAACCCTAAGGTCCGTCACTATCGCACACTCACCTAACCCATGCCCTAACCCTAACTCACCTAACCCGCGCCCTAACCCTAACGTCCACACAATTGCACACTTACCTGAACCCAACCCGTAACTTTCCACCACAGCGCTGAAAATAGCGAAGCCACAGAACCGGCCAACAGAATTCTTTCCCTAGGAAAGAATTTGGGGTTCTGCAGCTTTCATTTTAGCGTTAAGCTAACGGGTCAATATTAGAACATTCGAAGTTTTAAAACTTCGATGTTCTGATACAGACCCAACAAATCAATTATATCTTTTGTTACAAAAAAAAAAAAAGTCTAACTCAGTTTCGTTTAGTCTAATTAGAAGTCCCATGAATTCCTTACTATAAGAGTTTTTGGTCTTAAAATGGTTTTAATTTTCTGTCAATAAGTAATGTTAAAGGGTATGTCTTGGAACCACTTATTGTAATTACTAATTGTGACAGGAGGGTTTATTAAAATCTTATGGACTGTTGGGGTGCCAAAATTGATGGTATTACATGTCGCCTGGTCATCAGCAATTCAAAGGTTCAAATATCAATTACTTCCTGTGATAATAAATCATCCACAGCACAATCAATTTTGTTGTAAGATACATGCACTTCATCTAGGGAGGTTAAAGTATAAGCATCTCCACCATGCAATGTGTTAAGCATTCTAGCAGTATAGTCCATGGCATCCATGACTACTGTTCCTCACCCTTATCTGGTTTCATCATGCATACATGTGGATTACCAGTCATAGTTCCAAGTAGACTGAATTCTTCAAAAGATACATTTTATTTTCATTTTTTTATATTCTTTGACAAAGACCTGAGCTCAGATTCAACAAAGCTATCAAACTGTTGCAGGACAGGATAAAGAGGGGGATTGAAAATACTTTTTTTCTTGAAGTACACCTTGTTCTATAACTTAACATTGTCGAATACAATACTAAAGTTGATTTTATGTACAAAAAAGTCTAACATCATACAACTTGAATTAAAATTTTAAAATTCCTAGATAGAACAAAAGTAAGCCTTTTGAAACAGAGAAAATGTATTTTATTAAGAGATATGTTATTATAATTAAGAACTTTAAAACTGTTATATTCAAAAATCTTGGAAATGCCCTTGTCAGGTCCCCACATAACCCCACACCTCCTACTGTACTGATAAATACTGATAAATTCTGTCATTCTGTCTCTAATACAATTTATTTTGTAACATGCTAACACCTTCATCATGTTATGTCTTTAAAAACATACCCTAACTACTAATCAATATAACATGTATAAAGTTATATATCATTGCAGTATTACTGTAACTTAGTTTTGCTTAAAATGTTTCTTCTGCCTCAAAATTTTAACCAGATATAGTCTTGTTTCTCTCTCCTGTCTCATTATTTAAACTTACTCTGTTTATTTAACATAAAGTATATATATTTTTTTGTATTTGGAGCTTTTCTCCTTGGGTCTCAACTGGAAATGGGTTCTAGCTCAGTTGGACCAACCCGGTTAACAAATGTAAATATGGTGCCTACTCTGAATACCTTATATAATGTACCACTACTGCAAAATTTGTGATCTCTTGATTGTACTATGAAATTGTATTGCATTTGACTGTTTGCATTTACCTGTTTCTGCCTTTTACATGTCAACATTCTACCTCTTGTTATCTGACTACTATTACTGCATTCAACTGTCATGCCTGCCAAAATATCAGCATTCTACTTAATGTCAATCATAACTTCTTGGAGCATTTCTCCCCAGGACTCTGCTGAAAATGGGCACTAGCTGTCCAGTCGGATTAACCTGGTAAAACAAATGTTAAATAAATAAAATCACACCATCCTGGGTGACTGAGAGGCACTGTTCTTGTTGTTTATACTGGAAGTGGTTGGATTCATCTTTTAGTCCACACCCAACCAACAGCTTGTATTTCAACATTAAAGGTAGGCTCCATAGTTTTTCCTCGTAATGTTTATTTCACAATATAGGTTCATAGGTTCATACTAGGCTATCTGCCCTAGGGCATTTACAAGCCTAGCCAGAATGTGTTTGGCTTTCACCACTCATTTTAAATTTATTTTGCTATGCCCTTTTTCGAGGTTAGTATACTGTGCCTCTGTCTAACAGTGACACAGAAGTAATACCCGAGGTAAACCTACGATCTCCCATCCACTCATCAAGATTCCTCTTGAAGAGAGTCAATGAGGGACTCTGCCTAACCTGGACTGGGATTTTATTCCAGAGTGAAGGGAGCCTCTGGGTTATGAATCTGTCCCTCCAGCATGTCCTATTTATTTCAGTGCTGAGGTTCAAGTCTCTCGAGCATAGCTTGATGGGATTTGGATTTTCTGAGGTGCAGCATGTCCATTAATTCCGGGTTGGACATGGCTTTATACGTCAGGCACAGATCGCCTCTGAACAGGTGGTATGCCACTGAGTAGAGCTGGAGTTTCTTTAACCGGGCAGCATATGGCATCTGCTTGAGCCCTTTGATCCTCTTGGTGAGGTACTTTTGGGGTCTTTCCAGTTGCTGCAGGTGTCTGGTAAGCTACATCCCAAAAGGGGCATTGCACTCAATTATGGGCCTGATGAGGGATGAGTAAAGAGGCACGATGACCTCCCCTGATCTAGATGTGAATCCCTTCATGATTAGGTGGGCTATATAAAATGTTTTTCTAACCACTTTGGCCACGTGGTTGTCAAATGAGAGATTGCTATCAACTTGGGTCCCCAGGTCCTTAATTACTTCTTCTGTACTTAATGGATTACCACCTATGTGGTAATTTGTGGGCACTTTGTTTTTGCCAAAGGGGATGACTATACACTGTTTGGCATTTAGCTTGAGGCCATGGCTCTGGCACCAGTTGTCTGTTTCTATGAGGCCCTTTTGGAGGATGCTTGTGTCGGCTGGAGAGTCGATTATGGCACCCAGTTTGCAGTCATCTGCGAACTTGGTCAGCCACAGTCCTCCCGTGTTGGCCTGTACCTCCGAGAAATATATACCAAACAAGAGAGGTCCCAGGACTGAGCCTTGTGGGACACCACTTGTAACTGGTTTGGAGTCTGACACGGGTCCAGCAATTCTAACCATGTGGGTTCTGTCCTTGAGCCAGTTTGCAATCCATCTAGTGACATAGAGGTTTATATTTAAGCTGGTGAGCTTATCTATAATGCCCGAGTGGGGTATTGTATCGAAGGCTTTTGCGAGGTCCAGGTAGGCTGTGTGGACCACCTTCCCCTCGTCAATGGCCTTGGTGACTGTTTCAAAGATATCAACCAGGTTTAAGAGGCAGGATCTGCCCTTAACAAAGCCGAACTGGGTAGGATCCAGTGTCTGTAGGTCCCCAATATCTTTATTTATGAGATCCATGATGATCCTTTCCATAGCTTTGCAGACCAAGCTAGTCAGGCTTATGGGGCGATAGTTTCCAGGATCCGTTGAGGCACCACCTTTATGGAGAGGGACCACTGTTGCTGTACGCCACTCTTTGGGCACATATCCTGTAGTAAGGCTGAGATTGAACAGTAGTTTTATGTTTGGGTTTAGCTCTTCTTGGAGTTCATGTAGGATGCAGCCTGGGACACCGTCTGGTCCCATTGATGCTGAGTTTTTTGCTTTGGAGAGGGCGGCTCTTACCAGAGCATCTGAGATGTCAGGGGAGCAGCACTCTGCTGGGATAGATATTTGCCCTTTTGGTGGGGAGGGGAGAAGTTTGCGCTGAACCTGTCAGCTAGGATGTTGGCAATGTCTGTGGGTTTGGTGTATTTTTTGTCATTTTGGACTAATTCTGAGCATATCTGGGAATTACCACCCAGGTTCCTAACATAACTAAAGAAAGCCTTGTGATTATCCTTAGTGTCCTGTGCAATTTTTCTCTCGAAGCTGGCCTTAGACAATTTTATGAGTGCCCGTATTTTTTGCTAATACTGATCAGTGATGCCTTCCCTTTTTGGGATTTTGCTCTATCATTTAGTAGCTTCCTCCTTCTATTGTATAGTTTGTTTATGGCTGGGGTCCACCAGACAGGATGTCTGCCTTTGGAGGATTGGGTCTTGGTTTTATTTGGGATCGCATGATCCATGCATTCCTGAAGGTGTTCACAGAATGCGTTTATAAAGGATTCTGCGGTCTGGGCCGTATTTTCCACAGGCCCAGGGGCTTTGAAGGATTCCACCTTGGTTTTGAGGAGTGTGAAATTTGCTTTAGAGAGGTTTTTCACTGTGGTTTTCTGGGCAGGGGGTGGGGTCATGATATGAATATCCAGTGAGATTAGTTTATGGTCTGATCTTACCAGTGAGGGATACACTTCTGGTCTGGAGCATAGAGTCCCCATGTTGGTGATGATCAGGTCCAGTATGTTTTCCCCTCTTGTGGGAGTGGTAACAAGTTGTTCCATAGCATTTGAGTTTATAAATTCTAGGAACCTTTGGGCTAGGATGTTGGAGCTAGAGTAATGCTCCCAGTCTATGTTTGGGTAGTTGAAGTCACCCAATATAATGGTGTTTGGAGAGACCTTCATATTTTCCAGTGTTCTCAGGAAGGCCAAATGGGGTTCCTGGGTTTGGGAGGGTGGTCTGTAGCAGGCTATAAACTGGAAGGCAGGTTTACCCACTGTTAGTTGCACATGGATAGTCTCTGATGCTTCGTGCTTTGCCACCAACCTGGAGGTGTGGGTATCTTTGATGAATATCGATACTCCCCCTCCTTTTGTGGTTCGGTCCAAGTTTTGGGGCAGAAAAGCATGGTATGAGGTATAACCTGGTAGTGCTGGGGTGCATCCATTTCTGTGCCAGTGATATTTTCCTTAATTATAACAATCACATAGGTGCAAAATATTTAACAACTAGTAATTCCACTTCAACCTTTTAAAACAAATATTGAGTCTTACAGAATAAGAAACCTTTATCAAGTTTTAAATTGGCAAAACTGTAGATGTGCAAGCTACAGTTGTATAAGAACTTACCATACTTACCAATTGTATAAGAACTTACCATAACAGCAAATGTTCAAATTCCACACTGTTGCAATAGCCATTGGCTACTTGGGTTACTTCCTGCCTAGAAAGCAATAACTGATGTGTTTCAAAAGCTCTGGTTCTCTCCCACACCTTCCCTATGCTGCTGATTGGTCAGCATCAATCAGATAAAAAATCAGCCAGAAGGAAGTGACTTCAGGATTTTCTGCCCAAAGAAAAAGAAGAAGCAATCTCATCCTGAAATCTCTAATAAAAAGGGAGATGGCGTGTGGGTGCTGTGATGCCCATGCCCTGGCCCAGCAATGAAGGAGCCTCAATCCTCACCACTAACACCAGAGAGGGCGTCTCATATATGAGGAAAGGATAACAAATACACACAGTAAAGTGCAATTTCCCTTAAGAGCACACAGGGATCACAGTCAGTTTGGGGCTGGTCGCTCCCTTGCTCCCCAGATGCCAAATAAGACGCCCCACTGGCAATCCACTGCAAATGCTCAGCTCAAGGGCCTCCCTATCATGGTAAGGTTTCATCATGTTAACATGGTACAATTTGCGCCCCTGCCATCTGCCTAGCAGTTCCACCATGTAGTTAACATCACTTACTTTTCTTACCACCTTGAAGGGTCCCTCCGAAGCTGCTTGCAGCTTGTTGTGTCTGACAGGAATGAGAACCATTACCTGCTGCCCCACAGCATACTCTCTAGCTCGAGCATTCCTGTCATACCACACCTTTTTCTGTTGTTAGGCTTCTGCCAGATTTGCCTTGTCCTGAGGTTTAGGACGTAAGCCACAACAGACTCCTTGTGAGACTCTCACTCACCTTCCCACTCATCTCGAATTAAATCTAGAGGTCCCCTCACCCTATGCCCATACAGCAACTCAAAGGGTGAAAAACCTGTGGATTCCTTTCACTGTTGCAGTCATTACATTTGGGCAATCTGCTTGCAGGTAGCCCTCAGTCGGCCTGATTATCAAAGTTGTGGGTCCTGTGTCGGTTGCTGTCTCATCTTTCATGACGTCAGGTAGTCAGGGGTATAAAGCATGCAGCCGTCGCCATTACATCAGTTTTTCTTGCCCCAGATGTCAGGTGCCCCCATAATGGGAAGCAATTATATACAAGGTTACACCTCCAACAAAAGGCAAATACACCAGAAAGCTTTAAGTGTAATAAACAAGACGAGAGGTATAGTCAATAGAACTCAGGGGGCTGGAGGGAGGGTAACCAGGACTGCAACAGTGAATACACTTGAAAATCTACATTTATGGTAAGTGTACACAACTGTACTATGTTTTTCGTGTTTCACTGTTGCAGATTTAGGTAGACTCCCAAAGCTAAGGAAGGGAGGAGGCAATTACAGAGCATTAGGAGCAGCTATTAGGCCCTGCAGCACTGCAGTGGCAAAACCAGCTCTGGATTTAGAAAAAATTGGCAAGTGGTAATGTTTGGTGAAGGTATGTACATAACTCCAGGTAGCAGCTTCTAGGATGTCCCTGGTAGGGACACCTCTGAGAAAGGCTGTAGAGGTAGAGGCAGCCCTGGTAGAATGTGGTCTTATTCCCTGTGGGGTAGGTTTTCCATGGTGCTTATAGCAGAAATGAATGCAATGGCCTATCCACTTAAAAATGGTTTGCTTTGAAATGGCCTTCCCCTCTGCCCCCAACGCAAATGCCACAAATAGTTGTTCATTTTTGCTGAGAGGCTTAGTCCTGTCCAAGTAAAATCTAAGTTGTCTGTGCACATCCAAGGAGTGCAGTATTCATTCCCTTTTGTTCTGTGGATTAAAAAAAAAGGTTGACAAATGAATGGACTGATTAAGGGCCACATTGGATACCAGCTTGGGCATAAAAGAAGGATTGATCTTGACGGACACCCTGTCCACATGAAAGATGATGAAAGGCTCCGCTGCCATGAGGGCCTGTAATTCAGACACCCTTCTTGCAGAAGTGATGGCTAGAAGGAAGGCTGTTTTCCAAGAAAGGAATTTCAACTCTGCATTTGCAGCTGGCTCAAAAGGAGGTAAAGGAGGTAGAGTGAGTTTTTCCAATGCAAAGTTAAGGTCCCAGGCTGGAGTAGGGGCTCTCCTGGGTGGTCTTAAGTTTTTGGCCCCTCTGAGGAACTGTTTCAACAGTGGATGAGAGAAGAGGGGAGGCTCTGTATTATAGTGTGCTAAAATGGCAGAGGCATGAATTTTAATGGAAGAAAAGGAAAGGCCCTTGTGTAGCATCTCAGTTAAGTACTGAAGAATGTGCGGTAAAATTGGACACTGTTGTGCCCATCCCCTGAGTTTGGCTCCAGGATCAGAATCTTTTCCATTTTTCAGCATAGGATTTTCTAGTACTAGGCCTCCTTGCCTCCAGAATGACATCCATCACTTGCTTACTGAGAGATGGTAACAGAGAACTCAGGTAATTAGCCAGGCTGCAAGGTTCAGGGTTTGGAGCTGGGGGTGCAGAATCTGGCCCTCCTGCTGGGAGAGCAGGGAAGGAGTCTGAGGCAGGTGCCAAGGTTCCAGCAGTGACACTGCGCAAGAGGGGGTACCAGTGTTGGCGTGATCAGTTTGGTGCAATGAGAATTGTCTTTGGTTTGTCCAGTTTGATCTTTAGTAGCACCTTGGAGAGGAGAGGCAGAGGGGGAAAAGGCATAAACTGACAGATTTTTCCAGGTGAAAGACAGGGCATCCACTTTCCAAGCTTGTCTGTGGGGAGTCCTTGTGCAGAATTTGTCCAATTGGTAGTTCTGAGGGGAGGCAAACAGGTCTATCTCTGGGATCCCCCATTGGTTTCTCAAAATGTTGAATATCTTTGGTTCCAGTTTCCACTCGTGTGGGTACATGAGATTTATGCTTAGGTCACCTGCCAGAGTATTTAGCTTGCCTGGCAGGAATTGAGCTTGTAGATGCACTCGGTGGCATAAGGCTGTGTTTCACAGAGCCATGGCTAGTCTGCAGAGAGGGTATGAGTGGGTTCCCCCTGCTTGTTTACCCATAACAGTGGTGTTATCCGTCTTTACCAATAATTGTCCTGGAAGAATGTGGTCCTTGAAGGCTGTCAGAGCATTCTGTACAGCTAACATTTCTTTTTGATTAATAATGCAGGTGCATTTGACTCGGGTTCCATTTACCCTGAATGCACTGCTCTGCCAAGTGAGCCCCCCATGCATAGTCTGATGCGTCTGTTCTTAGGGTTTGGCCGGCAGGGGGTAGAGTGAATGGCAGCCCCTTGTGGTGGTGGCAGGCCTCTGCCCACCAAGGGAACTCTGTCTGTAGACAAGGGATGATAGGAATTCATTGATTCCAAGTCTAGAGAATGTTGACTCCATAGGTTTTTTAGATATCATTGTAGTTTCCTCATATGCAGTCTTGCATATGGAACTAGTAGAATGCACGAAGCCATGAACCCCAGGGCTTGCAGTATTTTCCTTGCAGATAGCCGGGTCTTTGTGGCCAGTAGTTTGAAGTAGGCTGTCAAATAAACTTGTTTCTCTGGCGTGAGGTAGGCCATCTGGGAAGTTGTATTCAAGCTTGCTCCCAGGAATACAATTTGTTGGCAGGGTACCAGGTGTGATTTCTTTACGTTTATGGTGTACCCCAGAGAAGTTAATAATTTCTTTACAAATGCCAGATGATTTAATACTATGTCCTGGCTTTCCGCCTGAATTAGACAATCGTCCAGGTACGGATATATTTGAACATTTCTTTGCTGCAGTATGCAATGACTGGAGCTAGGCACTTTGTGAATATCCTGGGTGCAGTAGATAAGCCAAAGGGCAGTACAGAGAACTGATAGTGCAAGTAACCTGCTCCGAAGCGTAGGTATTTTCTGCAAGATTCCCTTATTGGGATGTGCAGGTAGGCATCCTTTAATTCCAGTGTTGCCAACCAAGGAATTTTTGCCTAGCATGGGAGGCAGCTGATGAAGAGTTAGCATTTTGAATTTTGGGATTACCAAAAAGGTGTTTAGGATAGACAGGTCCAGGATAGGATGCCAGGAATTGTCTTTTCTGGGTACCAGGAAAAGTCTTGAGTAAAAAACTTGCCCCCATTCCTCTTCTGGGACAGGCTGAATAGCTCTGATACTTAGAAAGAACCTGCTTTTAAGCCTCTGCCCACTGATTTGGGGGTAGGTCTGGCCAACCGTTTGAGGTTGGTAAGCCATGGAAGTGGAATCTGTATCCTTGGGAAACAATACTTAAAACCCATTTGTCTTGGGTAATGAGTTCCCAGTTTTTTGCATGCAGAGCTATCTTTCTCCCCAAAGGAACAGTTAGTTGAGCAGGGCATGGAAGGTTTAAAGTTAAGTCACTGTGACAGTTTACCATAGGGGGTGTCTTACTACTCCCAGCTTTGGAAATGGGAGTCCCCCCACTGTTTAGGCCTGTGAGCATCTTGAGACTGAAGCCTGGGTGGTCTGCTGGTCCTGGGTTTGGACTGAGAATGCATGGAAGAAGCAGGAAAGGACCAATTCTTAGAAGGCCAGTGCCTACTAAATCTGGGAGGCTGTACTTTAACTGGCCCAGCAATCAAGAAGCCTCAGTCCTCACCACTAACACCAGAGAGGGCATCTCATATAGGGGGAAATGATAACAAATACACCCAGTAAAGTGCAATTTCCCTTAAGAGCACACAGAGATCACAGTCAGTCCGGGGCTGGTTGCTCCCTTGCTCCTCAGGTCCCTAATAAGACTACCCACTGGCACAGCTATAGGGTCCAGATCTCAGCCTAGCTGGGCAAGCTAAAATCTCCAGCACCCTCTCTGTCCAACCAGTGTTTCATGTCCCTGCACAAGTAGCTGACACACATATACTTTGAGATAAAAGTTTACACAACCACACAGACACTTCTGGGGAAGGCTGGCACAGGTTCTCCAGCTGTGCCCCTTTTACCCAGACTATACGGTAGTACCCTGCCATCACACAGAAATATTATCAGCTACCCAAAGGCCCTTAAAAGGGTGTCCAATTATTACTATGCAATATTATTATCCAATTGGTAAGTGCGACTAATCAGTGAAGGCTTATTAGAGTGGATTTGTACCATAAACTCTATAAATATGCAATGTACTCTAGAGCTTAACTTATCTCAACACAAACCAGCCACAGTTAAAAGGTTTTAAAATATTTAATAATAAATAATTAAAACCACAAGACAATACTTTCTACTACACAGTCAGTGCTAGTCTAAAGAGTTCAGAGATCACACAGAAATACTTAAAATAAATCACTAGTACAGTTCTGACATCACAGAAAAACACAGTCTAATCTTTATAATTCCTGGCTACTTCTAGGAGAAAACACAGTTCTAACATACTACTTACATAAAGAGAGCATAAGGCAGTGTTGTGAGTTGGATATCCAGACAAAAATGCTTAATAATCTCTGGTTCTCACTGTTTAAATTGCTATTGCAGTTCTGATAAACATTACATCATCATCTTTTACACCTTCCTGGTGTTCCCAGGCGGACAGAAACTGCATTGACATTCTTTTACACTTAGAGCAATAAAGGACATTCCACATGTAAATTCTGGTCATTGACTTTAGCCTTAAAACAATAGGCAGGAAGCCTTCATCTAGCCAGACTGGAGCAGACTTGTAAAACATCAAAGGCAGTGAAGAAATAATGTTAATTTCAAAGGACCAACAAGAAATGCTTGACTTAGCTTTCTTTACAGCAGATGGTAATGTTGCCACACTGTTTTAAGTTCAACATTCATATTTACAAATGATAGAATTATCTGTACAATTCTATCTGGCTAGTCTGCCAGCCTTCATCCATCTCTACCAGTCTTCACAGGTGCAGTTACTGCAAAAGTGCAAAACAGAAACATCTACTGCTATGGCATGTTCTTACACAACTGCACTATGTTTGGACAGTAGCCTTTTCCTATTTGGAATGATTGCCAAAGCTTGTCTAAACAGGGAGGAGGAAGGGATAAGGGTCCAGGGGCCCCTGGGAGAATGGTCCTTGCAAAGTTAACTCTGGGCCTGGAAAAGGAATCCAGTTTGTAATGTTTTATAAATGTATGTAGAGAGGACCATGCAGCTGCTTCTAAAACATTTCTAGAGTCCACCCCTTTCCAGAATCCCATCTCACAGGATAATGTTTTCGTAGTGTGACTTGATAATGCCTAGAACAGATTAGCCATTGTGGGAATAACAAAGAGCAATAGTCAAGGACAGCCATCTAGAAATAGTTTGTTTCATGACAGTGTGTCTTATCTGTTAGCCCCATCATAAGAAATAAATAGCTCATCAGAATTTTTAAATTACTTAGTTTGGTCAAGATAGTACCTGAGCTGTCTATGCACATCTACAGTACGTAGTACGTCATAAAATCTCTTCTCATTGGTTGAAGGTTCTTAGTAGAATCAAGCTATAAATCTACCAGTGTTCTAAGTACATTTGGAGATTATTCTGGGCATAAACGAGGGATTCATTCTTAAAGTAACCCTATCCTTGTGGCATCCCTGTAACATAAGCCATCTCAGTCATTATGGCTATATCTTATCCATAAAACTCTGTTAGGCATAATGCCATTTTCCATCTATGTTTTGACACTGTAAACTGTTTCTTGAACTAAATGTTGTAGCATATTTTTGCATCTATAAATATGTGTGTATATATATATATATATATATATATATATATATATATATATATATATATATATATGTATATGTATATGTATATATATATATATATATATATATATATATATATTTGTTTTTTCAGCTTATCTTTGTATCTGTAAACATCAGAAAAATCTGTAGACCAGTGCAGTACCCTACTCCAGTAAGCCAGTCTGACATGCCCCACCAACTGCACCTTTTTACCCTCTTCGAAACCATCACCAAAGCAAAATTTGAGGCATTTGCTGATATAGACTGTGTTGGAATACAAAGAAAAAAGGGAGATATGGGCTCTGAATTATTAGAAATAATGTGATTTAAAAAGGACAATGTAACAAACTTCCACATATGGTCCTGGCAATTGTGAATTCTAAAAGCTAAAGTGGCTAAAGAAAAAATTCCTCTTCTCAAATCTATCCAACACCTTACCTTCTTTATCCCATGGGCAGATGTGAGGATTCACCAAAAGCCTACAGCCAGCTGAAGCTGATACACAAATGGCTACAGAATCAGAAGAAGGTGATAAAACAAGTACTATCCTGGGAAACTGAAAAATCTATCTGCTTCTTTAGGGACCAAAGACTGAGAATCAGGGTTATTGTAGGCAGCATTAAAGACATCCTCCAAGGCTGACAAAACAGGAGGAATATCAAGAACATGAGGGACCTCCACTTGTAATAACGCAGAGAATCTCCTCATTTCAGGGTGAACTTTCACAAGTTCCAAAAAAAAATACACCATTCAATCTGGAAATAGACTCAGAAAAAGGAAAACTCTTCTAACGGAGATGGACTAGATGTGTTCTCCCCAGAATCCGACTCCTGGCCTTGGAAATCCATAGGAGAGGGACCTCTGTCTCTATCAATGTCAGATTCTTTTGCATCACAAGTGCTCAGATAAGGATTTCTGAATTCCAGGTCCAACTAACTGCAATAAGCTCCTGACTAAGGTAAGAATTTCAACTTTAAGTACTGTAAGTGTATCCTTAGATGAATAATAACTAACTTTTTGTTTCTGTTTTTCAAGGTAGAGTATCCCTTGATGAATACCAACTGGGGAAGGCTCTTTATCCCACTGGCTGCTACAAGAAGAATCTCCTGGAGTATCTCCCCAACCCAAAAAAGGAAAATGGCCATTCCCTGCCTTTATGAGGCACTGGAACAGCCACAGAGGAAGTGTCTGACCCATGATTCATAATGGCAGAAGAAGTAATACCAGATGAACTATTGAGACACTACACAGGAGGAGCTGAGGAACAATGAATGGACACTATAGGGTTCTCCACTAGCAGCTGAGGCAGTGACTAATCCCACAGTGAGTGCAAGGACTTGCAGTTACTAAGTTTTTCTTTTGGGGGTGGGGGGTGAATATCCATGCTGAGACTGAGAAAGAAGCCTAATTGCTTGTAAGCAGTACTGGAAAGAATCAGTTGGAAGGTAAGTTATCACGAAGTGATCACAAGCAATATGCACACAATTACACTTCTCCAAACAGTCACAATACCAAAGTAGATGCAAAAGTAGTACATAAAATTCCTATTTGACTATTAGCTCCTTTCCCTGCATTGTCACGACTGAAAACAAATGTTCAGGAAAGTTGCCACGAAGTAGACAAGCGCCAAAAACAATGTCCACAGTTTTAACTCTTGCTGTATGTAAAACAACTATAAAAACTCAGATGTTGCTCAAGCAGTACACTTAACACAAAAATGCCCCCCTCCCAAAGAAATAAACGTCCAAAGCTAGTAAGGTGGTTCCTGACTGGAAACTATTGATATTCGAACAAATGTCAGGTTTCTAAAAGAATAAAATGCCACTTTTAGTCAAAAATTAGAAACACAAATGCTGTAATCTAAAAAAGGGCAATACATTCTGTGTGGATGGTTTACCCACTGAGGATTTATCTGCCAGAAATAAGGTCCTTAGTTACTTCCCATAAGGTGGCAAGAAAGCACCAAAGTCACTTCCTTCTGGCTGATATATTCTGACTGGTGCTAGCCAATCAGCAACCAGAGGGAAGGTATGGGCATGAGTCTGAGCTTTTGCAACTGTGTGTTTATTGTTTCTTTGGCAGGAAACAACCAAAAATGCCAAAGTCTACTGCAGCAGTGGGAATGATAAGCATCTAACATTCACATATTTCTCAATAAGTACCATAGTATTACACAGAGATGTAAAAAAAAATATTCACTAAAACAATTTGAAGATAATTATTTGTCAGGAGTTATGGCTTTAAAAGTTAAAGAGCATTAATTAAATTATGTTATCCATATGGGTTGGAAACAATGTAATTGACAAAAAGGCAGGAGTTTGTGCTGGATGTGGCAGAGTTAAAGATGTTAAGATTTGCACTGGGTGTGACGAGAGTGGACAGGATTAGGAATAAGTATATTAGAGGGTCAGCCCAGGTTGGAAGGTTTGGAGACAAAGCCAGAGAGGCAAGATTACATTGGTTTGGACATGTGCTGAGGAGGGATGCGGAGTATATTGGGAAAAATATGCTAAGGATGAAGCTACCAGGTAACAGGAAAAGAGGAAGGCCTAAGACAAGGTTTATGGATGTGGTGAGAGAGGACATGCAGGTGGTTGGTGTGGCAGAGCAAGATGCGGAGGACAGGAAGAAATGGAAACAGATGATCCGCTGTGGCGACCCCTAATGGGAACAGCTGAAAGAAGATGATGATGATGATGGTGATGATGATGATCCATAGCATATGGGTATTATGTAGTGAACTAACCCATTCATGGCATGGGGTGGCAACACCTAATCTAAAAGACAAAAATAAAAAACACAGGACAATATATTTTTCACCATTGTAGTCTTTATGGTTATGCCTGTGACCTTAAATCAAAACAAAGCAAGACCACCCCAATTTGCTGCTCCTAAATAATGCATGCAGTACCAGCTAAAACAGTTCTTTGACAAAAAGAAATATTTGCCTAATCTATTTTACTTCACAGGATATCCCAATAATTACAAAATACCATAATATACTCACATCTTCTATTAGAAATACATGAAATATGAACAAAAAGATTAAGCCCTTCGTTAATTACTCAATAATGTAATTATAAGCAATCTGATAGTGAATTTTCTTGCTTTAATACTTGTAGCTTAAAGATGCATCTTGCCACAAGTGGACCAGATTACAATGCCTGATCTTCTAAGATGTACTTCAAAATTCAAGAGTTATCCAACATTTCTGTTCATGCCACCACCAGTTGTTTACAGTGATAAAGTCCTGACTATGGTCCAGGCAATACAAGTTCGATTAGCATCTTGGGTACCTGAAGGAGTTGCAGGGGGGTATGGGGGTGATTGCCACTGCTGGCTCATCATTCTGGGGAGGCAGGAGGCTCTGGATTACAACTTGGGTGACACCAAGATAGAGCACTGAGTTTTACACACCTGGATTACATGCCTGTGGGAACAGACTGCCATGGTGGACATGCATGTCCGCCACAGTGGGAGGAGTCAGCTTGCAGAGGCATGCTCTCTGTGGTGGGCAGTATGCAACAGAGCTCAGAGTGCTGCTGCACAAGACGGGTGCTCCTCTGAGGATCAATAGGTCACTTCACAGGACCAGTAAGCTGACACAATCCGTATCACTTGGCTCTCAATGATGAAGATCAGATAGGCTGATGGGGCTACTTGGGCAAGAAGAAATGTGCCAAAGGGCTCTCACCTAGCCTGGTGAAATCTGGCTCTCACCCTCCATGGAACAAATGGGTCAACCGGGTGTAGGTAGGGCAGCCAATGAAAGGCCATGTGAACACAAAAGACAAAAAAAAAAAATAGAAAGAAAAAACATTTCATAATACTACCAAGTGAAACGAAGATATGAATCCTTTTGTATCACTCTTCCCAGCTGTATTACAGAAAATCAACCTCCCTTTTCCTTTTAACTCATCCTGCTGCTCTTCCTACTCCTCTTCGCTTAACTTTCTGAATTACTGAGCTTTGCAAACCTATATAATCGGTCTCCATTACTTCACATGTAGGAATGTGATTCAGTATAATTAAAATGGACTACTTATAGTTTTCTCATACACTACACCGGCAGTCCTGATGTGCCTTGTGACAAATGTCTACCCCTTCTAGCCACCTTGTTTCTTCTTTAGTATTTAGTTAAAACTGATTTGTCATCTGTGGAGTACTGTCACCATGACTGCTGCTCTTCTGTATTCCTGCCATCACACATTTCTTTCTCTGATTCTTTTCTAAGTTACCCATTTATTGGCCATCACTCAAGTGACAAGATTTTCACACACAATAGTTTTTCTTATTCATAATGAAAAACCTTACATAATCATACAAGGAAAAACAGCAAGTCATGGTATATGAGCAATAATGCTCAATGAAGGTGTGGACTGAGAATCTTGTGGCTGTTGTACAAATGTTCCCTGTAAAGACATTTTTTGAAGCAAGCAATGGATGAAGCCATGCTTATTGTGGAGTGGCCTTTGAAAACAGCATTTTACAAAAGGGAACTTTGCTGTCTGGTGAAAAAAAATAAGGAGTTTACCATCCCTTTGAAAAGTGTAAGTTTGACAAATGAGTCTTTTTCTCTCCAAAGCAAACATTTTGAACTACCTGGTAAATAAATATAAGTAAACAAACAGATGTTACGTCTTTCTAAATTCATGTACTCATTTCAGCTTAAACCTGAGCTGGTGGTGGTGCACATCCAGCTTATGAAGAGCAATTTTTCCACCAGCTTCCATCCCAAAACAGAGAGAGGTCAATATATAGACTAAAATATAATTCTCACACCACTTTCAGAAGAAAACATGGGATGGGCCTTAAGGGTACTGGTGCCATGTCAAAGAACACCTAAAATTCCCATAGAAAAAGGCCTAAAGTTGCGAGATCATGCAAGCTGAGGTAAGTAAACCAACTATACATTTTACATTTACTCCAAGGTTGCTCAACCAGTGGGTTTGAATTGGGGATGAGCATCTAGCAATCATGAAGTTCAGGTCCCAAACAGGAAAATGCTCTTTTAAAAGGTGGTGGCGGGGGTGTATTTGGAGAACTAAAGAACTGCTTAAGCAGGTAGGAATACTGACAATACTTGCTGACACAACCACTCTCATCACTGAATACCAGAGACCCCAGTCATAAGTAATGGACACTTCCCTGGTACTATCTGATCTAGCACTGTAAAAAATAAAACAGCTGGCTGTGTGCCAGGTTTTAGATTTACAATTCTAATATGTGACTCTGGCTTTAATCATATTCAGAAATGCTGGTTACCTCTGTAAATACAGTTCAGAAGTCAACAGACAATGCAAGACATTTCAAAAATAATTAAGTCTGTTAAATATTTAGTATAAACTGTGGACACATTTTATTGTTAATTTTAAAATGAGTATATAATTTAACCAACCAATAAATGTTACAGGTATTATCTTTTGAACATATACATAGCTGACATCATTTATAAACAAACAACATGTGATACAGTACAGTTATGTGGCAGTTTTACCTGATTCATGCCACCGAAGACTTCTTCTGCCTCTCCAGATGGAGTGAGGGTCCTGCTTGCTCTGACTGCTGCATAAACATGTCCAGAATCAGGAATACCATTACACAATTCTTGAGCAATCTGTCTAACCAGCACTCGTAGACGCTCTTCATCTTCAAATCGTGGGCTAAAACCAAGCATTTCAATAAGTTTTAAACTCGTCATTTTGATAGTCAAAAACAGACTAAAATAACAGTGGGTTAAACAAGACCAGATCTTCAATCTATCAACTATTTTGTTTTTCATGAGACATTTTAGGTTTCAGTTTAGTAAAGACATTCTAGATAACCAATATCCAAGTTCTCATCATTTATAGTATTTTTGACTAAACTTTACTGAAGAGTAGGACATGTTTTGTCCTGAACTTTGAATTTTATTAATCAACTCAAAAGTTGTGAAACAGTTTGCTTGGTAAGATGAGCATAGAGAAAAAAGACCGGTCAAATGAACAAGGTTACAGAAGTGTGACCAAGCAGTAGGATAGGGAAACTAAAAATGGAAGAAGTGTGCAAAAAAGGACTGTTGTGGAATGATACAGGAAGTTGTTGTCTCCTACGTTTTTTCCAAGCCACATTACATCTTATTGTGGAAATGTTAAATCACAGTCATGGAAACTGAACTGGCAACAGTCATTACAGCAATTATACAAAGCAACTGTAAATACACTTATAAAGAAAGCGTTTCATACATAAAGACAGGAAAGTGAAGGAAATATGATTATAGTACTTATTCCTGTTGGGTAATACTAAGATAAAAATACAAATTATTCAGCTTCAAACCGATGCATAAGGAAACTATACTGATGAAATGCACAGGAGTGAGTAGAGCAGCAACAAAAACAAAAAAAAAAATCTTGCTTTTTTCCCACTTTTCTGAGAAAAAAAAAAGTTACAGGCTTACTTGCTGTTCCTCCTTTTGTTTGAAAGTTTCTGTGAGGCATTTTTGCTGCTTGGGCTGTCTCTCTGTGTTTATGAGTATGAGTGGGAGTGACTAACATTTTCCCCTGCCCCCGGAGGAGGTGTTACTGACTTTGAAACTGTAGTTTTTTGGCCACTGAGGGTCATTTCCATAACTCCTTCATCTTCCTTCTTAAAACCTAGTTGCCTCTTGGGTTTGGGTTTTTTTCAGGCTGTTGGCTGTGTTGGGTGCTGAGAAGAAGAAGAAAGCAAAGAGAGAAGAGAAGAAGGGAGCTTTTTGATTTTTTGAGATTTTAAGCTTTTTTTTTTTTTATTTTTTGCATAGCTGCTGTGCTTGCTGATTTTCTTGCTTGTTGTTGGCTTGTTTTGTATATTAGCTGCTGTATTTAGAGCACAACCAAAAGCTGTTTGCTGAATTTCCTGTTTGCACTTTATTTTTTAATCGCTTTTTTCTAAAAACTTTGCATATTTTCTGTCCACTACCTAGCTCTTGTGGGGGGGTAGAACCTGTGCTACTCTTATGATATTACTTTGTGAACCTCTCTATACTATCTCTAACAAAAACAAAAAAAAAAAAAATTTTGCTTTTTTCCCACTTTTCTGAGAAAGTTAAGTTACAAAGTTGCTGTTCTGCTGTTCTGTTCCTGAACTGTTTGCCATTTTTTTTTGGGCTGAAGGAGGTGGTCTGTGTCTTTTTTAGAGTGAGTAACAGTGACTTGAGAGCTTCCCCCCCCGGAGGTGGTTACTGTGGTTACTGACTTGAAACTTTAGTTTACTAGGGCCACCAGGGCAGGTTCTTTCACTTCCTCTGGAGGTTGTCCTGGCAGTGTGACTTGTGGTTTGTTGGGTGGTTTGTGGGCCAATTTGGTCTTTCCTGTCTATCCAGCCCCCTGCTATAAAACACGCTTTTAGCATTTAGCCGATTTAGCACTAGTTTGCTGCTGTAATCCGCCAGGTTTAGCGGGTTTAAGCACAGGTAAACTATATCTTCTACCCTAAAGTCCTTCTCTTTACCTTTCTCTTAAACTAAATACCTTCCAACTATACTACTGATCTAATCAAAATTAGCCTATTGACTAAATTAAGATCATCTCTCTGGCTCCAAGTAGACTATTCTGCTCCTACCTGTTAAGCACTTGGCTGTCTCTCTTGTGTCACCCATGACCACATCTCTCACTTTCTAGTACCCTCCCATCCCCCCCCTCCCCACGCCCCATTTTTCTTTTTTAAACTGTTCCTCTCTTGTCTATTCCTTCTAGCATGTCACATAGCATGTGAGCTCCTCCAGTGAACCTGCAGAATAATGAAACAATGCTACACAAATCTCATCAACCTGCCTCTCCCTCACCAAAATTCATGTAACACACAAACACAAAACACCCAAAAACTACGAGAAGTACTGGCACCTGGGCCCTGCTAACGGGAGTAAGGAGAAGGCTGCACCAGGAACAGAAGGTTAGCACACACACTATAGACCCCAGTAGTACAAGTGTCAAATACAACCACAAAAATACACATTACAACCACAAGACACTAGACATTAGCGACACCAAGACATACAAAAAGCAGCAGGCCACCAACCCACTACCTCAGAGGACAACCTCCAAAACACAACACCCACCACCAACAACACACCACCACACAGGTCAGGTCAGTCACATTGAAGTCACAAACACAAGCCGAGACAACACAGTCAGGTACACACTCATTCACGGACCACTAGACTGAGTAAGGAGAAGCTCACAGGAGAGTCTAAGGATAAGGAGCAGGTCACGCCAGAAGCACAGCCAGATATATAAAAAACACAGCACACCAGGTCTCTCATAGGCACAACATGGTGATTCTCAGTGTCAAGCTGAGTAAATGGGACGACGAATTCTACTGACCACCAGTACTCATAAAGAGAGACATTGGGCGCTCTGACCCCTGACCTTGGAGACCATGACCCTTCTGACCTTGAGCAGTATCCTACCTTCACCAAGAATGATGCCACAATACGAGAATTGATTGTTCAGCTTCATTGGGATGAACAAACAAGGTGTCATTCAAAGGGGTGCCAGGTGTGGTCTGCAGGGATGACACGCTCTGGGCCCCCAATGCTGCAAGGGGGCGGCTTTTGGCAAAGGCTCTTCGCCTCCATTAGGCAACCTTCGCTGCCATACCCACCTTTGTAAACCTAAGGCTGAAAAAAAAAAAAAGGTAAACTAACCATAAGGGAAAAAACCCAAAATCAATGCTGGATGCTGCCAGTCTAAATTCAAAATGAAACTCAAGGGCTGTTTTTCAAACCAGTATACTTCTCGTGCTGATCTGTGAATGTCTGCAAACTTGTGGCAAAAACAAAGGCAGCACCCATTATCTAATCTGGGCCAATCTACCTATATATAGGGGCCGCATATTCATCCCAAAAGGAAGGACCCTTTAAGAAATGGGGTTCAAGGACACCCACACACCCACACTATCATGGCAATACCGCGATGCATGAGCCATCCAGGTGCGCAAACTTGCAATTAACCATATGCAAGACTGCTCTGCAAATTGTAGCATGTTACAGGCCAGGATACAAACTCAGGAACCTCACATGGCCCAAACACCAAATAGTACTAGAAATTAACACCAAACACACACCAACTGGGTACACTACTTTGTTAAATGTAGACTGCCCAAACTCCCTCACTAAACATGCCCTCACACCCCCAACAACAACAGTTCACCATCACTATAAGAGGAAATGCCATGGAACATCCCAGGAGCATCCCACAATAAAGGATGATGTTGAGCAATCTGTTCATCAGTTCACACATGAGAGAACAACAGCCAACAACCAAGGAGAACCTCACTGGTCAGAGCCTGACAGAATCCAATTGAAATAAAAAAATCACACCAAACCAAGAACTTAAAAAAGACCACCGCTACAACTTCTCAAAACCCGAGCTTCACACTTCTAGGAGAACAGTGCGGTCTCAACCAGCACCCCCTTCTCTATGAAAACAGTACTGAAGCCGTCAGGCAGGCTACAAAAAGCATCAAAAAGGCAAGCTTCCACCAATCCACAGCAGACTCCAAGTAAAACAAACAAAGCATCTTTGAGTGAAAACAAGGAGGCAATAGCCAAAGCTACAAAAAGAAATAAAAAAAGGCTGATCACTATAAGTAAAAAAACTAAGAGAGAACATAAAATCATAAAAAGTAAAAAACCAAGAGATCATAATAAAAAAAGACAAGAAAATAAGATAAAATTAGCTAAAGAACAGAAAACCTGGAAACTAGCTATCAAAGGCAATGTAGTTCAAAATCCAAAAATGATGTTCAGATTAGACATTTGCCAACAAATACCCACTGATCCTATC
Organism: Protopterus annectens; assembly: GCF_019279795.1. NCBI lineage: Eukaryota > Metazoa > Chordata > Ceratodontiformes > Protopteridae > Protopterus > Protopterus annectens. The sequence continues at coordinate 96,444,481 of NC_056731.1, read as the reverse complement.
AGCAAAAACCAACACCCTTGAAGAAGACTGATCATACTAACGGCATCTCCCCCCCCAGCCAAGATATCCATATAACCCGCCCCCCCACCAAAGAACATCTCACAATGTAGCCATGCAGCTACCAAAAGCGTAAACACATCTCCAAATAGACCTGACTTCGCACAGCTGGAATGAACTTTCCATGAACTCAATGAGGTGATTGTACCAGGGGCTGGCAGCTGCAACTGCAATACCACTTCTTGTACACCCCTCACTACAAGGGGAAGGCAATCAAACTGTGGTGGACCACTTCACCAAGGCGCAAAGCCAAATCCCAGAAATTAAGACCTCATAAATTTGACAATAATGACCAAAGACTGGCAATGAATGCAGAGGAACATAATCAAATTGCAAAAAACTTTCAAAGGAGGTTCAAAAGGCTCAACTTGAAATTCACTTTGTTTGAATTTGCAGGAATCAACACCATTGCCTTGGGGAAGGTCCAAAGAGCCTAGCCTACTTGGTTGAAGCGAGTAAACACAAAAAAAGTCACCCCAACCATTGAATCAGACCATACAGCACATACAGCCTATGCTACATCATTGAAAAAATACAGGGCCACAATCAAGGCATAAATCACAGAAATGCTGTCTACAGAGCACTGAACCACAGGGTCACAACCAGGGTCACAAGTGGTGGTACGATCAGCTTTTCAGCTGCTGGCCAGTGGTCCCCCATCAAGCCTTTCACAGAGTTGTCAAACTGACACCCATCAGTCCTAAACTTGGCAACAAGCAAACACAGGAGGTTATTATCAAGCGGGATAACAGAAGCCAAGCTGGTGAAGTATTAACTTGACTCACAGATGACATAGTTAGTGGCCCAGGAAACACACAACAGAAACTTCGAAAATGGTCAGAAGGGCCCGACGGAAAAACCAGGGAGGTCCCACTTTGCACATTAATAAAAAAAAGGTTGAAAACAACCCAAGCCTATAGAGGGATGTCATAGGTTCCCCAGAGTCTACATTGCCCAGGCAATGGGCAAGTAGTATTCTGGGAGATCAGGACCATCATTCACCGTGACCTGTCATCACTCTGTTGACCAATAGACCTTCATTGGCCCCCCTTCTATATCATCCAGCCATTAGCGGCCTTTGGAGGCCACAAGTCTCCCTCACCAATCAATAATTCACTAGCTCAGTATGTCAGGCCATGCCATTTGTCAAATGTTGTCCCAAGACACTTTTGCTCAAGGTGACCTTTTGCCTACATACAAGGCCATGTCAAAAACCCAGATTTGATGAATATGCTTCACTCAAAAAATCTAGATCAGAGTATGAACCTATGAACCTATGAACTATAAAAGTGATCTGCAAGTATAACATACAAATCTTAACCTTCCTGAAGGCCACCATTACTGCTGCAGGGCATTAAAAGACAGTGGGGAAAAATGGAAAACTGAAAATGTGACACCCTGAACTCAATGCGGGGATGAAATTCAAACCAAAGGACTAATTAAAAGGAGAAGGTGAATAGGAAACAATATGAGAATACTGGCCTTGCACACACCCAAAGCAGACTTGGACTCATGTTTTACTGCACAATGGGAAGGATAAAAGTTTCCGAGTCATCATTATGTTACAACAGTTAAGAATGTGTTTACAGTGCATCACAGTATATGGGAATCCTGAACAGCTCCCATCCAGCTGCAGCCTTTAAACTGTGTCCTGCTTTGTGCATATGCATGAATGCCCTCAGTGCTCCTTAGATTTTTCTTTCTATCTTGCTTAAAGGGCGCTACACTATTTCTAAAACCAGTTCTTTTCCTCAGACCGAGGCACAGACATTACCACCCACTCTGCTAATCACCACCCTCTTTGAGACATCACACATGATTTAACTAACTATCCCACACAAGGCATTAACCTTTTTTAGATATTTCTATTCCCGTCCTTTTTACATTCCCTCTAAAACTGAACACTTGACTTTTGGGTTCCCATGTAGCAAGTAGCTTCAATGTTGGAGTTGAAGGTAAATTCAACAAGTTCTACACATTTCCATACAATATAAATCAAATTAAGTGGGCTGTAGTCGCCCTGCTGATTGTATTTCGGCCTGTTTTTGTTGCTTAGTAAGCCCAAATGTCAAAACTGCAACTTTACTGAACCTGTTCCTAAAGTACAGTAGCACCAGTTCTATTGCTCAGTTTGTGGTTATTGTTTTCCATTTCAATAGTAGATACAGTGTAATACACAACTAAATGCTGTCTTAAAATGCTGCTTGTTAACTGTATTTGATAGCAAGGCTTTTAGATATGTTGAAAAATATGTTTAAATATTACCGCTTAAGTCATGTTAAAAAAAGAAATCTATGTATATTCCTTCCTCATGTTTCCTTATACCAGAACTGTTATTTACGCCAACACACACACACACACAAAATCTTAACTTAGAACTGTTACTCATTTTTCATTTGCCCCCAATTTTTCATAATTGTTTTGCATGTTCTGCTACATATTTTAACCTCCAGGTACATCATTGAGTACTGCAGTCAGTCCATAATTGTCAGCATGTCATCCTTGTTTTTCTGTTCTTTAGCAATACTTGGTGATGTATAACTTATGATTCTATTAACATCTGCAGTGAATTACTGCAATATTTAACAATTTCTCCCATTTACATTACAATTAATACTTGTACAGGGAACACTGCCGTCTACTACATTTGTTGAACTCTTGTTGCCCAGCACAGAAGGTCGCAACTAAATTAGCAGACGGTGCAGTACTGTTTCTATTTTTTTTTCTCTCTCTCTTTAATACAGACATCAGTGAGTGCAATGTGGAAACATTTCTTATTCAGTATAGTCTATACAGATCACCACACTAAATGAAGCATAAAGGAAAAGCATATGCTTATAGGGAGCATGAATTTCTGCGAGACGTTTCTTTACTTTCACCTATCATCACTGAATGAAGCTAGATCTGAGAGCCATACCATTTTAACCACATTTCATTACATTAGCTATGGGAAACAAAATAAATAACAGAAAACGGCTCTTGATAATTGCCGCTTAGTGTAAGCGCTAAGGTTTCTTCGACAGCCACATTCACCATTCATTTCCTGATTTTGAAAAAAGTCGCAATCCTTGCTTTCTACTGTTGCTATGCCTCTTTTAAAATGGTTCATTTTTTGGTAATATATTAATGATTAGTCTGCCATAGCTGAAAATATTACCAAACACAAAAATATATAAACTGTGTCTTCTATCATGGAAAACTGAGCAAGGGATGACAGTAACAATCCCTGTTACAGTCATATAAACACTAGAGACTGACTGCCTAAACATGCTAATCGCTAGTGCTTACAACAGGATGTCTTTGCCCTATCTTCTATTATTTTCAGGGAAAGTTTTACTTTGCAACCCGCTCAAGTTATTACAGGGACTGGTGTTTTTATAACAACATGCTCTTTTACTATATAATGTAAGCAATAGAGATTGGTAGTCTAGAAGAGCCAATTTCTAGTGCTTACAGTGCTGTGTCTTTGCGCTGTATTCCATTATCTTAAAAAAACTGCACTTTGCAACATTCTCAAGTTATTACAGGGACTGGTGTTTTTATAATATGGTTTTTACCATTTATAATGCAAACACTAGAAATTGGCAGCCTAGAAGAGCCAATCTCTAGTGCTTACAGTGGTGTGTCTTTCTTTTCTTGGTGCAGAGAGAAACCCCCGACTGCTTCCAGAGGCAAGCAATCGGGCAGCTCTTCAGGAGCGCTGGTAAGACTGTCCAGAGAAACAGTCTCTGGAGCCTTGGTTACGTGGACCCCCTCTGCCTCTATAGGGCGTCTTCTGGAGTGGTTACCCCCTCTGCCTCTGGGGGTATCATCACCATGTGTGGCATGGAAAGGACCCTGAGATTTTTTATGCCACATCTTCCCACTCCTATGGTTCCTGGAAAAGAAGCATTGAAGAATGGAAAAATGAAGGCCTATGGCAGAAAGGGTCTTACCATCCTGCTCGCACCGGCCTAGCAAGGCCTTCACTTTGGAACCAAAAAGGGAAGATGCTTCGATGGGAGCATTCAGAAAGGAAGACTTGAAGTTATCTGCGAGGTCACAAATGCGCATCCAGACATGACGCCTCATAACAATGTCTGAATCTACAGCTCTAGCCGCCCCTTCAGTTGCATGTGAAAGCAACCTCATGGACGAGTTGGTGATGGATTTCAGGGTAGCAAGCTGCGAGGCAACTTTGTCCCGTACCTCATCAGACACCTGTCCTGTGAGTGTTCCAGAGAGTTTTGAGATCAAGTCTCTTTGGAGTCTCGTAAAATGTGCCAAATAGTTCAGGCACCGAATGGCAAAGGTCGCTGATGAAAATACTCACTTCTCCAATCTGTCTGCAGCCCAGGACTCCCTGTTGGGTGGATGGACAGCAGGACTCTCTTCAGCCAGCTCCTTTTTCGTGGCTGCCGCCACCACCATAGGGTCAACTGGTAACCCTCTGGACCAGTGTGAGTTCTCTTCGGGAGGGGAAAAAATTTTGTCAGGTCTCCAAGGGATTGCTTCAATAGAGTCAGGGTTCTTCCATGCGCGTTACACAATAAGCTGGACTAGCTCGTTGGAAGGCGGGGTCACCAATGAGGTAGATGGCCGGGCATGGAAAGCCTGCAGGAACACGGACTCCTCAGAGGAATGGTTGGAGTGCTTCCAGTCACCCCTCTGCTTTAACATTTCAAGGATGTCTCCCGAAGGAGAAATCATCAGGTGCTGATCGTGGGGACCCTTCACCATCATCGTAATCTGTGTCTTCTGCTAAAGACTCTTCAGGGGAGTCAACATGCTTCCTCTTGCACAATCTCTTCCGTGGGGACTCCTCAGTGGTGATGTCGAGGAGGAGTCGGAAGTGTGGGTACCCTGACCTGGGGTTTCCTGCAGCTTCAATGCCCGGTGTCAAGGGGAGGTGGTCTGTGGCAGCTGTAGCTCAGGGGGAGAAAACTGGGGTTCCGACATCGGTGGAATGCTTCTGGAAGCGAAAACCTTCTCCTTCAAACAGAATGCAGGTCCGCCCAAAGAAGGATGGGAGCCTGGAGCTGAGAAGACAACCTCGGAACGGGGGGGAGGGGGGGTCACACCCTGCTCCGTCAAACCCACTCCCATGGATGGAGCATCGGGCCGGATCAATGCAAACGAGGCTACTGGCACAGAAGATGGAACCGAAGGACCACACAGAACCGTGCCCCGAGCAGAGGAGCCCGCAGCCCAATCATGAGATTGAGGAAGGAACGATTCAGCAGGAAACAAGGACCATAGGGATGGACCTGGAGCCTCAGTGAGGTTCACTACAGGTGCCAAGATGGGGGGGTCCGAGAAGGACGTCAGAGCAGAAAGCTTTGGAACTGGGATAGTCGAAGGAAGAGACTAGGATGGAGTCCGTGGAGAGGTCAACCCAAGCCCTGCAAGCGGATGGTCTTGGAAGGCATGGGTATCCCCCTGGCTGCCAACAGCTGATCCAAAAGATTCACCACATCAAGTTCAGAAAGGTTCCTATCAGATTTAGTGGATACTCCAGACAGAGAGTCAGGTCGATCTAAGAATGGGCTATACAGTTGGCCTAAGAACAAGTCTATGGACAGGGAGTATCGGGTCCATGGTGCGTTATCTGCCTGCACCGATGTCTCGAGTTTAGAGACAGGAAGTAGTGGTGTCAAATCCAGTGTTGTTGTAATAAGCTTGGTGCCGAAGGGACACTCTGAGCTGAAATGGCCACAGGTGCCGAAGTCATAGCAGGCGCGATGAGGTCTATAGTCAGTGCCGGTGGAAGCATCGGAGCCGGCGATGAAGCCAGCACCGATGTAGCAATAGTCAAAGTGCTCGGAGCAGACGAGAATGGTGCCAAGGAGGTAGGCTTATGCTCAGAGGATAACTTCTGAATTTTTGGTTTCTCAGGCTTACCCTGGTCACCCGAGGGTGAAGAGTGAACCGAATGGGGCCTTTTCTTAATTTTCATAGGAGGGGTTGAGATCTCCATTGCAGAAAAGGCCTCTGAAAAGGGAGATTTTAGTAGTCCCTTCAAGATTAGTTTATTTTTGCGCTCGTTTAGAGTGCATTGGCTGAAACTCTGGCAAATCCCACAGGGAGGCTGCACCAAAAGGTGGGGCACCACCAAACAATAAACACAATCATCAAGAGCGTCGCTATTAGGTAGTTTACCATTACACGAGGTACAGTGTTTTGAAACCAGATGTACCCTTCTTAACGGACATCTTGAGAAGTAATCACAACAATTCAAACTTCAGAAGAAAGAAACTCTAAATTCTTAAGACAGGAAAGATTTAAACATACAAAGAAAATATAAACAAATCCAATATAAAAAACACATCGGTAGAAAGAACAGAGAAGGAATACCAACTGTAGTATTCAAGGAATACCACAAGGGTAAAGAGAAAAAGGGCCATACCAGCAATGGTACTGAAAAAGGTTACAAATTAGTAGAAATAGAGAGAAAAATATCTAACACTACTGTAATTCAACAGGAATAAACTATAATTCACAAAATTTAACAAACAAACTAGTTTAGACACAAATATCAAAAAATTTTCCACTTAGCTGAGAGCTCAGCTGAAATGCGGCTTTATGGCTAGACGGCAAACAAGATCTGAGGTAATAGGAAGAAGGGCATTGTGGGTAAAAGCTTAGCTCGAGAGTTTTTGGCTGGTGCGAGCTTGGTAATAAGCCGACTTGGTTCCGAGGCTCGGAACCGAACCCATCAGTGATGAATGGAAAAAAGATTAACATCAGATCATGGTTTTTACTATGTAAAATGTAAACACTAGAAATTGGCAGCCTAGAAGAGCCGATCTCTAGTGCTTACAGTGGTGTGTCTTTCCCCATCTTCCCTGATCTTCAGGAAAAGTTTTCACTTTTCGGGTTCCCCCTCAAGTTATTATAGGGATTGCTGTTAGGCACGGCAACAAGCTCGCAATAATGCCAAACAGGGTATGGGTTAATGTGTAATTAACATCTGCCCAGCGGTGTTATGAGGCCCAGCACACTCACACAAACATATACACTCACACACATCATACACAAAAACATTTTTTATTTATTTACTTATTTATTTTATTTTACATTTGTTGACCGGGATAGTCCGATTGGATATATGTCCATTTTCAGCACAGGCCTGGGGAGAAAAGCTCCAAGATAATAATACCCATTGAACACTTAGTAAATTCTAGTTTCAAGCAGTTTACAGTCATAAGCAATACCAGCATTTAACACATATAGTACTAACTTATTATAAAACACTTTACAAAACATAACATTATTTTCAAAGTTATATATACATAACATTACATTCAGGTTTAAGACACACTGAGCAGCAGTTATATAATTGACCCTTCCTGAAATGGAGTGGTAGAAAAAAGTAAGTAGCAGTTGAAGGTAAGGCACTTAAGAAACAGAGAGGTCACTAGTTGGGGTTAGTGCAAGGACATAACCAATGAGTTTTAAAGTACTTCTTGAGTTTGTTTTTGAATTGAGTTAGTGAAGGTTCTAGGGTCAAGTCAGCTGGGAGACTGTTTCATGTTTTTCCAACAGAGTTTACAAACAGAGAGTCCTTAGCTAAGTAGTTGGATTTGTACGTTTGAACTAGGAGTCTAGTGGATGATTGCAGTGGCCAGGTGCTGATGTAGGGGCTAATAATATTTTTTAGTGCAGATGTATTTTCTGGTTGGCAAAGGAATTTATGTGCCACTATTAGCTGGTTGAACTGCAGTAGGCTTGGCAGTTCAAGCCATTCTAGGCATGTGTATATGTTTGTATGTATTTATATATATATAGATATATATATATATATACATACATACACACACAAATATATAGAGACACACACACACACACACACACATATATATATATATATATATATATATATATATATATATACACATATGCATATATGTATATATATATACATACACACATATAGACATAGATGTATAGAGACACACACACACAAACAAACATGCATATATACACAAAGACGTATATATACAAGTATGTGTGTGTATATCCATCCATTCACAGCCTCTTCATCCCATTTTTGCACATGGAGGTCAGAGTGTCACTTCAACAGTTACAATCATCTACAGAAAAGGTTTACACACACTCGCACGCACAGTCAAACCTATGGCCAATTTAGAGTGCCCAGTCCACCTACTGCATGCCTTTGGAATGTGGGAGGAAAATGGAGCACCCAGAGTAGACCCACCCGAACAGAGGAAGGACATGCTATCCAGCCATTGTGCTGCCCACATATACAAACACACATATATTCACACATTATATATATATATATATATATATATATATATATATATATACACACACACACACACACACACATTATATACACAAATATACACAAATACATGCACACACATGTACATGTATATCTACATATATATCTATATCAATACATATACCTATATATATATATATATAAATATATACATCTCTTTTTCTCTCTCTCTCTATATATATATCTACATATATATATATATATATATATATATATATATATATATATATATATATATATATATATATATATATATCTACATACATACATATATATATATATATATATATATATATATATATATATATATATATATATATATATATATATATATATATATACACACACACACACACATATACACATACACACACATACACATACACACACACACATACACACACACACACACACACACACAAACATACACACACACATATATATTTATGCACACACCATGCACAAGCATACATATATTTACATTTAGGGGATACATGGAGAGGCTCTCTGTGTAGGAATTGTGTTGTGGCCCAAACACGAAATCAGGTGGTGAAGCGATCCAGGAAACAAGGCTGGGGGAGTGCATGAGCCTCCCAGCATTATGATGACATGGATGCAATCAGGGAATGTAAATCACCTCATTTGCTGGTGAAAACTATGCAAATGAGGTGATTTACCAATCCCAGAAGCAGACAGGCATTCGTGTAGGAGCCGTGTCTGCAGGAAAAAAGTATGCGGTTAGTAACAGTGTACAGGAATGCAAAATAAAAAAAAATGGAGCTGTGACAACACAAATTAAAGCATGTATTAGGTGCATTAGGCATGCCAGTGGCCAAAACTATGGCCACTGGCATGTAAAAGTGATGCAATAAATCAAAAATCAGAAGTTTTTTTTTTTTAGCCCATATGTCAAGTTTAAGCGGTGGGCAGTGACACGCAAACATTCTATCTTGCCAAAAAAAAAAATAAATAAAAAATTTGAAATAGTAAAAGGGGAATATTAAATCTGAAATTAATTTTCCCATTAGACTGGCCAGCATGCAGCATCACACAATGGCAGGTTATAGTGGTTGCTAAGGACAAAGGCTGTGGTGTAGTGCAGTAAATAGGGTATACGCAATCAGGTGTATGTAAATGAGCTAAGTTTACTGAATAGCAAAATGGACCACCGTGTCTGCAGGTACCTAACTGTGTATGGGTTAGAACATGGTAGTATAGGCAGAAGAAGCAGCTGACATGAAAAGGGGGCGTGTCATGGTTTGTGTAACCTAAATGGAGGTCCACGGCTGGTATTTGCGCTCAGTTAAGCGCAGCTAAGCAAGGTGGTGTGTCTGAGGCTGCTAAGCTGTGCTTAGCTGGTTAAAGAAATGCTGATTGTGCTCATGTACAGGGCAGGGCTCTTTCTGCTCAGCAATGTTTACACTAGCTCCATGGGTTTGCACAGAGCGCTGCTGGGCTTAGAACTAGAGGAAATAGAAAAAAACAAAACAAAAATAAAAGGAAACACCTTACAAAAGCAAAAGGAAACACCTTACAAAAGCCAATCAACTATAAATGACTAATAAGCCTTCTGACACTAACAATGGCCCATTCAAACCCCTCAATAATGCAGCTGGCAGGTGGAATGTATCATAGTCAATCACACAGGTTGCATCTGCAGCACACCAGTATAAGTATGCAGACACGCTTCAATCTGATTTCCCCACATACTCTGCACCACTGGTGTACACACTTGGGAATTTTAACTGACAAAATGATAGGTGCTGCTGCTGCTTTGCTACATCTCTACATGCTACAGGCTGAGGGCAGTGATGAGGATGATGTTGACAACCAGCCCAGACTGAGGAGGAGAAGAGTGTTCAGACCCAGGGTAACCTTTCAGGGGATACATGAGCTGGAGATAGTAGAGCGCTACAGGTTGGACAGGGATATACTACAGCAACTCACTAAGCTCTGCCGGCCGCACCTCAGACCCAGAGCCAACAGAGGGGAACCCATCCCAGTTGGCACAAAGGTATGTGTAGCCTTAAGGATACTAGCTACAGGTACTTTCCAAAGACCTACTGGGGACATCATGGGGATCTCACAGGCATCTGCATCCAGGGTACTCCACCAGTTCCTGGATATCATGCTAACACATGTCAGTGAGCACATTTATTTCCCAAACACACCTGAGGAGAGGACCACCAATATGCGACTCTTCCTCAGTGTAGCACACCACCCAGAGATACCGGGTGCCATAGACTGCACTCTTGTGCACATCAAATCACCTCCCGGTGAGGCGGGTAGAGTCTACATCAACCGCAAGGGCCATCACTCCATCAACTGCCAGGTTGTGTGCAATGCACAGGGCATTATCATCAATGTGTGTGCTGGCAGCCCTGGCAGTTATGACTCCCACATCTGGCATCCCTCACAGCTGTACCAGGCATTTATTTATTTTTAATTTATTTTACATTTGTTGACCGGGATAGTCCGGGTGGATACATATCCATTTTCAGTGGAGGCCCGGGGAGCAAAGTTCCAGTCATATAGATAAACATCACACAAAATACTAAAGCATGTTTTACAAGGTATGTTCAGTATAGCCCTCATGAAGGGACTAGAAAGATTCACACTGTACCATTGCTTAAAAACTAGCAGGTTACAACAAACAGTTATGAGCAACAGAAATGCATATAATACTGTTTATAATATGGAAGTAATTAAGGAGTTAGTCAGGGTTGGAACAGGGACAAAGCCTGTGTTGTAAAATACTGTTTGAGAGTTTTTTTAAATGATTTAGAGAAGGTTCAAGGGTAAGGGTAGCTGGAAGTGAATTCCAAGTTTTACCAACAAAGTTGGCAAACAGGAGTTTCTGGCTGAGTTGTTGGCTTTTGAGTGTTTGGACCAATATATTGTTGGATGAGCATAATGGCCTGGAGTTACTATAAGAATTTATAATGTTTTTAAGTGCGGGAGTATTTTCAGGTTGGTTGAGAATTTTGTGCGTTACTATGAGCTGACTGAACTGAAGTAAACTGGGCAATTCTAGCCACCCTAGGAGATGAAGGTTTTGACAGTGGTGTGTCCTATATGTGGAGCCGGTGGTGAATCTGGCAATATGGTTGTAGCAGCGTAAGAGTAGGCTAAGTTCAGATTTGTTCAAGTTAGAGAGTATAGGGGAAGAATATAGAAGGGTACAGAGTAGATGAGAGCGAGCGATGGCAGTCCTAGCTAATGGGGTTAGAAAAGGTTTATTCTTGTATAGTGAGCCAAGCTTCTTAATAGTTTTGATAGTTTGATTGACATGCATATCAAATTTGAGGTTATTATCTACTATTACCACTAACAGCTTAGTATGGGGATCCGGGGAAATAATGGTACCATTATTGGATGTTATGGAAAAGGAAAGAGGGGTGGACCTAGTAGTGGGGGTGAAGAGTAATAGTTTAGTTTTGTTACAATTTAAGAGCAGATGGTGATTAAAGAGCCAGTTTTCAACTGTGCTGAATGTATTCTGGGATAAGGTTTGCAGGTCTAATGGGGAGGATGTACAGATTAGAGTGGAATTGTCAGCGTACTGGATGCAGGTTGCTTCTGGGATGACAGTGTGAAGGTTGTTGATAAAGACTGAAAAAAGAAGGGGGCCTAAAATAGAGCCCTGTGGGACTCCAAGGGTAAGAAGTAATAGGGTGGATAGTTTGCCCTGTCATAGTACAGTCTGTTGTCTACTACTCAGATACGACTGGAGCCACTGAACAGCATGGTTGTCCAGGGAAATGGTTTTCAGAGAGTGGATGAGTAGCTGGTGGTTGACCATATCAAAGGCCTTTGAGAGGATGAGAGAGAGGGCTGAGGACAGCTTATTATTATTCTGGCTATGATTTAAGACATTGGTGAAGGAAAGCAGGGCGGAGGTGGTGCTGTGATGTGGCCTAAAGCCATGCTGAGAGTTTGCCAGCAGATTTGTTCTGAATGAGATAGTTCATAAGTTGTCTGCCAGGGGGGACATCCCATATGGCCATCTAGTGGGGGATGCTGGTTATGTAATGGAACCATGGATGATGACACCCTAAGAAATGCACACACACCCACTGAAGAATGCCATAATAAGGCACATGCACAAACTAAGATCATCATAGAGTGTGTATTTGGGCTGCTCAAGTCACGATTCCACTGCCCTGACATATTTGGTGGAGCCCTGCAGTACTCTCCAGCCACATGTGCACACATGTTCATAGTATCTGCCATGCTACACAATATGATTCTGCAGAAACATCCACGGCAGGAACATCACAGGGAAGGGGAACACAGCCCCCCACCATTGCCAAGGTCTCCACAGGCTCGGGGTACTCAAAGGAGGAACCCCCTCAGCCTGTCCCTGTAGGCAGACATAGGAGTAGCCAGTATGCCCTGGCCTTGGCAAGGAGGCAATGCATAGCACATACACTGACACCCTAAGGAACGGACACCTCACTTGGACTCACACACACACAGTAAAATGGATGCCAGCCACATCACACTACCTATACCTTACCATGTACAGGCCGTGTACTGCCTGCATCCGACAGAGTCAGCCCTGAAGCACTGTCCTCTCAACTGCTGCTGGCACAAGGAAAGTCACTCTTCTTAACAATAAATGAATGGGGTAGTAGACTGTGGTAGCATATGTATTGGTATTTCTAAATCTATGCCTGGGAATGGAGTGGATTACTAGCATAGCAGCAGACAATGGACAGCTATGTGGGACAACAGGAACTCTCACCCAAATACTGGCTGACCCACAATATGCAGTAGGGCCTAAGCCAGCAAAATCCACTGCACTATGTGAAGGACTTACAAACAGCAGGGTCAAAGGACAAATGCATGGACAGCAATGTTAGAGTCCCATACATGGCTCTAAACCTCTTACAGCAAGAAATCTGTACAAAGCCACAAAGAAATGTGGGGCAAAGGTCCAAAAACAGGGACAAGTCGTAAATATTGCTCTTACAAACATAGGAAGTAGACAGAATAACAGCTGTTGCAGTAGCATGAATTCTCTGAAGGTTAAGAAGTCTGCCTGTCATTACTTTCTAACTTCAGTCTTTAATGAGTTCACTATTATTTGCCACAGAACCACATTTTTATGAAAAATGTACCCCAAATATGAGCTAAACATCTGCACAGTCTGTGAAGATGTGTATAGTTGAGAGGTAAGCCCCCCTCCTCTCAACACACCTGTATCTACATAAAACTGCTATAACTTTTATGTCTGCAAGGTGATAGCAGCAGGCCACACATTCCCAGGGCTGTCACAATCAACTTGATAACTTGTTACATTTCTACAACATGCAGGGGTCAATGTGCTATGTGTGTTTGTAGTTAAGAGCATCAGCAAGTAGACAGTACTCCCTGGTGGCTGTTGTGGCTTAGTGGTCTAAGTACAGCACTGTAGTTGTCAGGGTCCATGGTTTGAGATGGGCCATGGCAGCTATTTTGCATGTCAACTACACCAATGGTAGGAGTTGTAAACACTGGCCAGAACTCAATATTTGTTACTGCAGGAAAGCTGGACAATGGAGGGACAGGGGGCCACACATATGGATAGTACACAGGTCTGAGTAACTTAAACAGTGCCTAGTACAACAGCATGCTGTGACAAGTCATTCAAGTGACAGGATATAAAGGGTGCCATGTCACTGTGTCAGTACTGACAACAAGTCAGTGGGCACCATCCATACCCCTGGAATGATAACACATATGCCTCATTTTGCTTGTCATAACATTGCATTTGCCTGCCAAACTATAGGCAAACCAATAAAGGTTGATGTGGAAACAGCAATGACAGACAGCCGAGATGCAAATGTCATACCCATAAGTAAATGCAAGCTAATAAAAAACTGTTCTACCAACTGTATATGTCTGGAAGAGCAATATGCCTGCCCCCATGTCTGGGCCTGTGTCTGACTGTTCTATATGAACAGTCCAGATGTCTGTCTGTAAGAGTTTGAGAGCTATCGATAACCTGTAGCCTTAGAATAACAGTGCAACACAAACCGCCTGAGGACCACAGCGGATGTATGGGACACAGTGATGGACAACCTGCTAAACAGGTACAGTCAGAGGTGTGAAGTCTGTAACTGTGTGTGTGTGATGTTACGACTTCTACCCTGCTCACACCATAACTACAAATACATAGCAGCAAGTGTGGACAAAGGTTGTGACTGGACTACAGAAGGACAAAGAGACACATATAAGGTGAAGGGGAACCACTGGCCAGACAAACATAGAATGTGCACAGTAGAACAATATTTGCTGTAACATAGTTCTCTGCAGTGCATGGAGTCAGTAAACAATTCTGTCAGTGCTCCCTCACATTACTCAATATTGATCTGCAACTCACATACCAGGAAATCATAGTGCTACTTAGAATATACCACACATATTATGGAAAATTCTGCTCAGTCCAATGCACTCTGTACCCACAGCAGGCTATGACTCAGTTAATAAAGATAGCACACAGCCGGGAGATTCCTCACACAGTATATTACTGAGGTGTTGGACTGCTTACACAAGTTCATCAGCCAATTGGGAATAGTACACAAATTCCTGGACTGGAGTACAGCTAGCTCTGAAATGGAGGTAACCTCTTACTATTGAAGGTCATACTGGGCATGCTCCAACACTTGGAGAATTACAGCCCATGTCTAAACCCACATCTGACTATACGATTCTGCTGCCCAGACACGTATTTGCAGACAGACAGCTATATACACCTTAACTGTCTCCCCCCACGCCCATCAAACAGGATTACCCGCAGCTATCTGGAGGTGGTTCACATGTGATATATGTGCATCTGTTGAGTGTGACAGATGTAGATATATAAAGGTAACATATACAACTATATAAATTACATACAGGCAGAGACAGGAGAAGGGAGGGAGGGAGGGAGGGGGAGGGAGAGGGAGAGAGAGAGAGAGAGAGAGAGAGAGAGAGAGAGATGCATAGAGAGACAGACACCCTGAAAGGCATAGAATAATGTCCTGAAGCAGACATTTGCACACCAATTGTAACCACTGGCTCATGCCAGTACGAAGGTGAGCTCCACTGTGTAATAGTAGTGAGGTAGGGGGTTGTACTCTCAAATCACTTGCCTTGTCTTTGTGTGTGTTTTTGTTTGTAGGTTAAAGCATTATGATTCCTTTTCCCACTCAGTAAACTTCCCATTGCCCTACTTTACAAGGCCTGCTGATATAATTCCCCTTAGAAGTACGTTTGGACACTCTCCAGCCCTATAAGCTCTGTGGCTCATGTGACAAGTATGTATCACTATAGTATACATAACTAGATAGGTAGGGGTTCTAATCTCAACACTGGCAACAGTCTGTGTTTGTGTGTGTGTGCTTGTAGGTTAAAGTATTTTGATGCCTTTTCCACCAAGTAAGCCTCTCACTGCCCTACTTTACAAGGCCTGCTGATATCATTCACCTTAGAAGCACCTTTGGACAACCTTCAGCCATATAAGCTCTGTGGCACATGTGATAACTATATAGCACTATACTACAGAAAACTAGACCGGTAGGGGTTCTAATCTCAATATTGGCAACTGTGATACTGTGTGTGTGTGTGTGTGTGTGTGTGTGTGTGTGTGTGTGTGCGCGTGCGTGTGTGTGCGCACGCCTACTGCATTACTTTACAGGCTCTGTTCATATCACCCACCTTAGAGACACTGTTGGACACTATGTAGGCATATAAGCTCCGTGGCATATGCGAGAAGTAGACAACACTATAGTACATACAAAGTACAGTTGTATACACTTACCATAAATGTAGATGTTCGAGTGTATTCACTGTTGCAGTCATTACATTTGGGTTATCTGCTTGCAGTAGCCCTCAGTCGGCCTGATTAACAAAGTCGTGGGTCATGCGTCGGATGCTGTCCCTTCTTTCATGACGTCAGGTTATCAGGGGTAAAAACATGCAGCCAATGCCATTACATCAGTTTTTCTTGCCCCAGATGTCAGGTGCTCCCCTAATGGGAAGCAATTAAATTTATAATTACAAGGATATACCTCCAACAAAAAAGCAAATACACCGAAAAGCTTTTTGAGCATAGTAAAGGAGAGTAGAGGTATAGCCAAAAGAAGAAAGGGGGGTGGAGGGAGGGTAACCAGGACTGCAATAGTGAATACACTCGAACAGCTACATTTATGGTAAGTGTACACAACTGTACTAAGTTCTTCGTGTTTCACTGTTGCAGTCCTTACATTTGGGTAGATTCCTAAAGCTAAGTTTGGGAGGAGGAATTTAAATAGAATTATGACCAGCTATAAGGCCCCACAAGACTGCAGTGGCAAAGCCAGCTCTGGATTTAGAGAAAATGGGCAAATGATAATGCTTGGTGAAAGTATGTACAGAACTCCAGGTAGCAGCTTCTAGGATGTCCCTGGGTAGGGACGCCCCTGAGAAAGGCTGTGGAGGTAGATGCAGCCCTGGTTGAATGGGGTCTGATGCCCTGTGGGATAGGTTTTCCATGGTGCTTATAGCATAAATTAATGCAATGGCCTATCCATTTTGAAATGGTTTGCTTTGAAATAGCTTTCCCCTCTGTCCCTGCATCAAATGCCACCAGCAGTTGTTCAGATTTCCTTTGAGGTTTAGTCCTGTCCAAGTAAAATCTAAGTTGTCTGTGCACATCTAAGGAGTGCAGAATCCGTTCCCCTTTGTTCTGTGGGTTAGGAAAGAAGGTAGGCAAATGAATGGACTGATTAAGAGCCACACTGGATACCAGCTTGGGCATGAAGGAGGGATTGGTTCTGAGGGACACCCTGTCCGCATGAAAGATGATGAAAGGTTCCACTGCCATAAGGGCCTGTAATTCAGATACCCTTCTTGCAGAAGTGATTGCTAAAAGGAAAGCTGCTTTCCAGGAAAGGAATTTTAAATCTGCAGTAGCAGCTGACACGAAAGGAGGAAGAGTGAGTTTCTCCAAGACAAAGTTAAGGTCCAAGGCTGGAGTTGGAGCTCTCCTGGGTGGCCTTAAATTTTTGGCCTCTCTGCTTGAGCAGTGGGTGAGAGAAAAGGGGAGGCTCTGTGCTGTAATGAGCGGAAATGGCTGAGGTATGAATTGTGATGGAGGAAAAGGACAAGCCCTTATGAAGCATCTCAGTCAAGTATTGTAGAATCTGAGGTAAATTGGGCACTGCTGCGCTCATCCCGAGACCGATTCCAGGCACAAAATCTTTTCCATTTTGCAGCATAAGATTTTCAAGTACTAGGCCTCCTTGCCTCTAAAATGATATCCATCACTGATTTACTAAGGGGTGATAAAGGTAATTAGCCAGGCTGCTAGGTTCAGGGTTTGCAGCTGAGGGTGCAGAATGTGGTTCTCCTGCTGAGACAACAGGGAAGGAGTCTGAGGCAGGTGCGATGGGGCCAAGCGTGACACACTGCGCAAGAGGGGGTACCAGTATTGGCGTGGCCAGTCTGGTGCAATTAAAATTGTTTTTGGCTTGTCCTGTTTGATCTTTAGTAGTACCTTGGCGAGCAGAGGCAGAAGAGGAAAGGCATAAACTGATAGGTTTTTCCAACTGAAGGATACAGCATCCACTTTCCAAGCTAGTTTGTAGGGAATCCTTGTGCAAAATTTGTCCAATTGATGGTTCTGGAGGGAGGCAAACAGGTCTATATCTGGGCTCCCCCACTTGCTTGTCAACATGTTGAAAATCCTTGGTTCCAGTTTCCACTCGTGTAGGTCCATAAGGTTTCTGCTTAGTCCATCTGCCAGTGTATTTAGTTTTCCTGGCAGGAACTGAGCTTGTAGATTCACTTGGTAGCTCAAGGCTGTGTTCCACAATGCCATGGCTAGTCTGCAGAGGGGGTAAGAATGTGTACCCCCTGCTTGTTTATTTACCACATGACAGTGGTGTTGTCCGTCTTTACCATTAGTTGTCCTGGAAGAATGTGGTCCTTGAAGTCTGTCAGAGCATTCTGTGCAGCTAACATTTCCTTTTCATTTATGTGCAGGTGCATTTGACTTGGGTTCCATTTGCCCTGAATGCACTTCCCTGTCAGCTGAGCCCCCATGCATAGTCTGATGCATCTGTTGTTAAGGTTTGGGTGGCAGGGGTAAGTGTAAATGGTAGTCCCCTGTTTTGGTGGCAGGCCTCTGCCCACCAAAGGAACTCTAGGCATAGGCAAGGTATGATAGGAATCATTGCTTCTAGATCCTGAAAATGTTGACACCATAGGCTTTTGAGATACCACTGTAGTTTCCTCATATGCAGCCTTGCATATGGAATTAGAATAATGCAGGAGGCCATGAACCCCAAGGCTTGCAGTATTTGCCTTGCAGATAGCTGGGTTTTTGTGGCCACTTGTTTGAAGTAGGTTGTCAAATGAATGCGTTTTTCTGGTGTGAGGAAAGCCATCTGAGATGTTGTATTCAAGCTTGCTAACAGGAATATAATTTGTTGACAGGGTACCAGGTGTGATTTCTTTTTGTTTATGGCGTACCCCTGACAAGTCAGCACCCTTTGAGCACAGGCCATATGATTCAAAAGTATGTCCTGGCTTTCTGCCTGAATTAGACAATCACACAGGTATGGGTATATTTGAATATTTCTTTGCCTGCAAAATGCAATGACTGGAGCTTGGCACTTTGTGAATACCCTGGGCGCAGTAGATAAGCCAAAGGGCAGTGCAGAGAACTGATAGTGCATGTAGCCTGCTTTGAAGCATAGGTATCTTCTGCAAGACTCCCTGATACGGATGTGCAGGTATGCTTCTTTTAAGTCTAGTGTTGCCAACTGTGCATCTTTGCCTAGCATAGGAAGCAGCTGGTGAAGAGTCAGCATTTTGAATTTTGGAATCACCAAAAAGGTGTTTAGAGAAGAAAGGTCCAGGCTAGGACGCCATGTATTGCCTTTTCCGGATACCAGGAAAAGTCTGGAATAGAAACCTTGTCCTTTTCCTCTTCTGGTACCAAATGAATAGCCCCCATGCTTAAGAGAGAGAGAGAACTTGATTTTGCGCCTCTGCCCACTGATTTGGGTTAGATCTGGCCACCCGCTTGGTGTTGGTAATGTGTGGAAGTGAAATCTGTATCCTTGGGGACCCTATATTTAAAACCCATTTGTCCTGGGTAATGAGTTCCCAGTTTTTGGGCTGCAGACCAATCTTTACGTCTAAAGGAGCATTCAGTTGGGAAGTGCTTGGAAGTTTTAAAAGCAAATCATTGAGACAGTTTTCCATAGGGGGGAGTCTTACTACTACCAGATCTGGGTGCGGAAATCCCCCACTGCTTAGTCTTGTGTGCCCCCTGGGACTGAAATCTGGGGTTTCTGCTATGTCTAGGTTTGGCTAGAGAAGACATGGAAGGGGCTGGAAAGAACCATTTCTTAGAGGGCCAATGCCTACTAAATCTAGGACGCTGAACTTGCAAGAAATCTTTAACAGTTTGCATAGATTTAGCTTTATCTTCCATCTTTTTAAGAACTTCCTCAGCTTTGTTGCCAAACAGGCAGTCCTGATTTAAGGGAGCATCCAACAGTTTAGTTTTAACATGATCCGGCAAAGATTGCTCCTTAAGCCAAGCATGCCTTCTGAGCACAGACCCAGTAACAGCAGCCCTGCAAGAGGCCTCTAATGAATCAAATCCACATTGCAAAGTATGTTTACCAACCTGTTCAGCAGAATGCATTAAACCCTGTAAGTCTTCATTTTCAGCACAGTCAGGAATCAATATCATTTTCTGTTTAAGCAACCCAATAACATGTTGTTGATACTTTAACATATGAACCTGGCAGTTTAAAGCCCTAATGGCCAAGGTTGCAGAAGTGTAAACCTTCTTACCCCATCTATCCAGTGCCCTGGAGTCTCTATCAGAAGGAGTAGGATTTTTAGCAGTAGAAGGCGTAATGCCCTGGGGCCCTGTGAAATGGTCTCTGGATCAGCAATAGGATTTTTAAAAAGAAACTTGTGTGAAGCACGAACCCTGTAATATGTGTCAGATTTTCTGGGAGCAGGAAGCAAAGAATCAGGGGCCAAACTAGATTCCGAAAAGGCATCATCAACAATGTCTACTACAGGAGGTACAGCTAAAAGGCCTATGCTGAGGCAGGAGTAAGAAATCCCTAAGCCTCTTTTTAGTATCAGAAAAATCCTGGATTTCCCAGTGGAAATGCTCCCTTAGAGTATGTAAGGTTTCACCAAAAGAAAAATCCTCTGGGGGGGGAAGCAGAGGGGAATAGAGTCCCCTGCATCAGAATCCTCATAAGTAGATAAGGGCAAATCCAAATCATCAGAAGAATCAGAAAAATCAGAATCCTGGTCAGAAGTTTCATAAACAACTTCAGTCCTAGGTATCTTAGAAGGGGGAGGTGGGCTTCCCCTGATTAAAGTTATAAGATCTTCAGACATTCTTATTTGTTTTTCAGGCATAGAGGCCTGAGCATGCGGCCTGGGCGTCAGTTTCTTAGGCATGGTTTGAGATTTAGGCCTAAATGAAGAAGGAGGCATCGGTTTAATATGCAACTCCGTAGGCCTGAATACACCCTCAGAAGCCGGTGCCTGCACAGCGGCTCTGGACCCATCTAAGGTAGAGACATCCGCAGGTTCCACAGTTGAAGCATCTCGCGGCATACCGGACTGCGAATGGGTCTCAGTAGAGGTCTGCGAAACACAAGTAGCGGGTATCAGGGGCTGCCAACTGGCGACTGGCTTAGGAGAAGCATCGTCGGCAGCTTTGGACCTAGGCAGCCTGTCTCTGTCTTTATCTTTGCGTGTTTTCGGAATTCCGGTAGCTGGATGGCTAACCGATGACATTTCTGGATAATGAAACCAAGAACTAAAATATTTACAAGTGAAAATATACAGACGACGGATAGTGCGCTGATTAAATAAAGCACAAAACCGACAGCAAGGTATGTCGTGGTCAGGGCCCAGGCAAGGAATAAAGTGCGAATGAAAATCTGCAATTAACAACTTTTACTGACATTGGTAAGGAGCAAGAAAAAGTTTCCCCAATGGGGTACTTAGCTTTAGTTGAAGACTTCGTTTCTGAAACTCGAAAACAAAAATTTCAGGAGTCCGCTGACCGGCACTTGCGAACTGCTTCTGCTTTGGGCACCGCACAGCAAGAAAGACTGATGTAATGGCGTCGGCTGCATGTTTTATATCCTTGATGACCTGACATCATGGAAGAAGGGACAGCATCCGAAGCAGGACCCAAGACTTTGTTAATCAGGCTGACTGAGGGCTACTGCAAGCAGATAACCCAAATGTAATGACTGCAACAGTGAAACACAAAGAACATCTAGATAGGTAGGGGTTTGAATCTCAATCCAGACAACTATACTACTGAATATGCATGTGCGTTTGTGTGTGAAGTATATCCCCTGTGGCTGCTGTGTGTGTTGGTTATACCATTTTAAGGCCTGCTGACCCCCTCCAGATGGCAGTACTTTAAAGAGCCTGTTGATGTCATCCACCTTAGATGCACCATGTCAAACTCTACAGGCCATACCAGTCATCTGTACAGATGTATGCAAAATGTCCAGATGTTTGCAACATATAGCTGGTCCGTGTCTCATAACAATGGGGTATTATGACAAATCATTGGCAATTATGTGATAGTTGCCGTAGTAACAGACATGTCAGCTTCAGACGTCATACCCGTCTAAAACGTCATGCTGATGCAAAATCTGTTACCCTATCACTTGTCTAGGTTTGTAAGAGCAATATGTGAGAACAGTACCTATTTTGGGTGGTTTATCCTACCATTCATGAAGGCATTCCCAACATTAACTGGCGTAAGAGGTTGAGAGACATGTCCCTGGCATATAATCTCTGTGGCCCATGCAATATGTACATAGCACTATGGTACATACAAGTAGATAGGTAGTTATTCTAATCTGGCTACTGACAACTGTGTGAGTTTATTTGTGTCTGTATACATATCCCCTGTGGCTGTATTGCCTGTGTGTATGCAATGGTTATACCATTTTGTGTGCCTGTTCCACCCTGTTAACTCTCCCATTGGCAACCTAGTCAGGGCCCCTACAGATGTCATCCACCTTTGAAGTACAGTTACACATTTTCTAACACAAAGGCACTGTGGCATATGCAATAGTCATGTCAGTCTGTAGTGTACATAACAAGATAGGTGTTCTAATTGGGGAAGTGTCAACTCTGTGCGCATGTGTGTTTCAACGCATAACCCCATGCAACTGTGTGTGTGTGTGTTTGTGTGTGTGTGTGTGTGTGTGTGTGTGTATGTATGTGTGTGTGTGTAATGGCTCTACCATGTTAAAGGGCTGTGAACCCCTCTTTTACAATCTTAACAAAACCTGCAATTGTCACCCACCTGAACAGTAATGGCAGACACTGCAACACTATAGTAGCTCTGTGGTGCTTGTGTTATGGATATATCAGTATCGTATGTAAACCTTCGCAAGTAGAGGTTCTACTGTCAGCAAGGACAGGTCATGAGTGGGTGAGTGTGTGCATGATGTACATCCCCTTGCAGGAGTCTAACTGTGTTACAGCCACCAGCATACCTCTCAAACCATCAGAGAAAGACATCTGGTTAAAGTCGTACAGAAAAGTGGGGTAAAGGCCAAACACTGAGCACAAACTTCACATACTACTGTGACACGAATGAAAGTAGATATCAGAACAGGTTGTGCATTTGAATGCACTTTCCAAAGGGTATGTGTTGTGACATAACAATATTAGTTGTTAAATTTGTAATGTTAGCCTGTCATGATTTTCCAACAATTTGCAAGAAAACCACAATGTTATGACAAATGGAAAAATATATGTGGCAAACTTCAGGACATTCTGCAGACATACAGTGGATATAAAAAGTGTACACACCCCTGTTAAAATGCCAGGTTTTTGTGATATACTAAATGAGACCACAATAAATCATTTCAAAACTTTTCCCATCTTTAATGTGACCTATAACCTGTACAATTCAATTAAAAAACAAACAAATCTGTTAGGGGAAAAATATAAAAAAATATACAATAACCTGGTTGCATAAGTGTGCACAGCCTTAAACTAATACTTTGTTGAAGCACCTTTTGATTTAACTGTGATATTTAAATTGTTTAGTACTGCACTTTGATGTCTGAAGAAGTTCCTTCATTGTGAGCGAACAAAAGCACTAACAATAAATTGTGGATTTTGAGCTGGCATTTACTTCTGGTATTTTATTCTACTCATTTATCACATACTAATCTATGTAATAAATAATATGACTATTAACTTTTCCTCACATATTTTCTCCAACTCATGTTATCGTTTTTCATTACACTCTACTGTGAAACATATGTTCTATGGTTTCTCATTACATTTTTTTTTCACTCTTATGCTTTATAGAGTAACAATAATTTGGGATTTAAAATATCTGTACTTGATTTTTGAAATACTGTGATTGCAGCAGAGCTCTTCTCCCTCGGCCTCCACTAAAAATGGCCACTTTCTGGCCCAGTTGGACTTTCCTGGTAAACAAATGTCAAATAAAGTAAATAAATAATATCAGATTAGAGAGTCCTCTGTCACAAGTGCAATTACGCAGGCCACTCTATACTATTCTAGGGGATGAAGACTGACCATGGCTCACCACGGCTATGCTCCAGCTGGTCATCTGAAGGTAAGGTGAGGCAGACAGCCTTGAATGCATTCATATAATTAGTGGCAGTGTACCTTTATCAATCATGAGGGCATGATCAATGTCTAGCATCCTGTTTCTTCTCTCCAGCTTGACATCATGGCACTAGTCTGGGATTATAACTGGAATTTTTCTTGCTAACCCTCTTAGGCTGATTTCTAGAGAAGCTTCTCTGACTAGAACAATAAAAGCTGTCCTCTTTTTATTCCTTTTTCTTGATCATCTTCATGAACTCACTCTGGCAGGTGTACAATAACAAGTAGAATACAAACCAAGACAATGTCCCCTGCAGTGCATAAATTCAGTGGGCAATGGTCTAGTGGGAATTCATAAAACAGAGGGCAATTATTTGTTGTGTTGTGCCTTCATGTGAAAGCTTTCCCCCCAGTAACATAATAACTGTATCTCTCTCACATTGTGTTTGCTGGTTTTAAGAAGTAGTAATTTTGTTTGTAAATATGAGGCAGTTGCTCCATTCTCAGGATGTCCGTTTCAACCAGGTTGGCTACAGAGACTGTTGGAAAGTGCAAATCTATAGTTCCAGGTGATTACTATTGGAGAAAGCATATAAGATAAACCTCCAGACACTGAACCCAACCCAGTTTGGTTATGTCAAGGGCAGATCATGCCTACTCAACCTGGTAGACTTCTTTGAGAAGGTCACCAAAGCAATGAATGAGGGCAGAATCGTTCACTCTGCCTACCTTGACCTCACCAAGGCATTTTACACAATACCCACTCGGGCATTGTTGACAAACTCATGAGGTTGGGTACAAACCCATATGTCACCTGGTGGATTGCCAACTGGCTCTCAGACAGGACCCAGGAAGTTAGAATTGGGGAGTTCAACTCTACAAAGAGGCCAGTCACAAGTGGCGTTCCTTAGGATCAGTCCTTGGACCGCTCCTTTTTGGCATTTACTTCTCAGAAGTTAAAGCCAATGTCAATGGTCTCTGGCTGACTAAAATTGCAGATGATTGCAAATTAGCAGCGGTCATTGAATCTCACACTGACACAGATGTTCTCCAGGAGGGGCTGACACCGACAAACAACAGGTGTCAGAGCCATGTCCTAAAACTAAATGCCAAGAAATGCATAACAGTATAATTTGGGAAGTCATCCATCCCTAGTAACTATCACACTGACAACACACCCCTTAGAGTTGACCCAGTAGTCGGGATTTTGGGACACACACAGACAGTAATCTAGCCTTTGGTCATCACATGTCTACAGTGGTGAGGAAATCATTCTATGTTGCGCTACTTGCAAACAAAGGTATGGCATCTTAAGTCCAAAGAAGCCATTGTTCCACTGTATTTGGCATTTATCAGACCTATCATTGAGTACAATGCCCCCTTTGGTATGTACCTAGCCAGGCATATCCAACAATTAGAACGTCCACAGAGGTTCCTCACTAAAAGAATACAGGGGGTAAGTAATGTGTCCTATGCTGACCACCTCAAGGCCCTATCCCTTTCTGCCTCCTACAGGCTTTTGATGGGAGATTTATACCGGACATACAGGGCATTGTCAGACCCCACTCTGAACCTCCTGCATCTTCCCAAAACAAACAGCACCATAATTACCCATTCTAAAGACTTAAACCTTGCCTGTGATATAAATAGGACCTGGTGGAGAGATGGGTATGTATCCCACAGACTACCCCATCTGTGGAACAGGCTCTCCCCATCCATGTGAAGCAGAGTTCCTCCCTAACCCAATTCAAGTGCAACTTGGACAGTTGTATGGGAAACTGGAATTCATCCCTGGTTTGGCATCTGTGTCTCTAATAGACACAGGTAACCTGTAAATGGTTAATCTCCCAGGCCCATGCCTACACTTATCAAGGGTATCAGAACTTGAGATTTGGGGTGCATGGCTAGGCTTAAAAAGGCCTTTGTGGTTATTAGCCTAGTAAATACCTATGAACCTAAATCTCATAAGAATGTGTGCCTTGAAAGATAGCCGGACCTGTACAGGTTGGGCAACACACAATGTACATGATGCATATTATAAAATGCTGATTAAAAATGCATGCAAGGACACTGAAATGGATTTAATGCTACAAACGAGAATGGAGATTAGGGCAGTGTTAGATATTGTTTCGTCTGAATGCAGTGGAGATTAGGTAATAGACATCTGGCAGTCAGTAACACACCTGCCAAACATGGCACCAAGGCATAAAAATCATCCACAGATCATAGTACAGGTATCAGTCCATATTTTCTAAACATATACTCTCTCACCCAGAGTAAGGGCTCCAACAAGATCTCAAACATCCATATGAAGTTCAGACCTTGAACCCTAAACCATGATGTGCTGGGCTGGGGGTGACCATCCCCATCTTTGACCCGGTAATACTGACTATTCTAGTGTTGGTCTTGTTTGCTGTTTGACAGCAAAATGAACACTTGGAAGGTGATCTTTAGTCATCAAATGCAGGAATATTTCTCCAATAAAGCCTGCCTGCATGGCAGTACCGAGTGCAGAATGATGCAAGAATGGCAGAACAAATATAGTGGGTTCAGGGGCTAAGCCATGTTCTTTAAGCTCACAGCACCCCCCCCCCCAAGTGTAGAAACATCTGAGAAAAACTGCTGGAATGGAAAGGAAGAAAGGATGAACCCAAACCCCGACCCACCAGGGATAGTTCTGATGAAAGCTCTAATGCTTCAGTGGCACGCACAAGCAAAATCTCCAAAGACACCATTACCTTACATTCAGTTATGCCCTTATCCTCTTTTGCACAACTTTGGTGTGCCCTACGTTCTTCTCCATGCACCATGCTTTTTCTCATTAGCATCCCCCCCCCCACAAGGTGAGGGCAGGCTATGATTCAATGTTATTACATGTCCCCCTCTTTTAGTCCTGGTTTGTACAGTCGTATGCTATGAAAACAATTAAACATAGAATGAAATGTAGAATTTACCATCTCCAACACAGCATGGCTTCTACCCTAACCACAGAAACAGAAATCAGGCAAAACTAGTCTTCACAGTATTTACTAATCGTAACATGGTATTTTTAAAGCTGTTTTTTTAATTGGCTGTTCAATTACATGTGAACTGTATATTTAATTATTTAAAACTGTAGTAAGGCAAATGTCCTGTTTGATGAAATTCTTTATTACACATTAAATGATGAAAGCTTGCAACTCATTTCTTCAACAGTCTGGATTGCTATTTCGTCTACTGGCACAACAATTGCATTGTTTATATGTCAGACAACTTGATATATGATAAACTTGAAATAACCTAGACTGTGCTTAAAATAACCCAGACTGTGCAATAGAGACTATGTTTTTGGAAGCAAAATGAATGTACATTTTCACATTGTGTGGTCTATTCTGCAAGATTTTCTATTTCAGTAAAAATATCCAATTTTCAGCACTTGAAATCGTGGCAACCCTACATTCTTTTCAGTTTCTTTTATCTCCTCGAGTTATTTTCAGTTTCTTTTATCTCCTTGAGTTCTTTTCATAGTTTCCCTGCAGTGATGCTAATTTTGTCTTTCTTGTTTCCACATGTCTGCATATCAATCACTTACATTTCAGCTATTTGGTTAAGTGCCCCTCAAGACCCTCGGAACTGTTAGAAATGCTGTGTAGTCTTGTACTTTTTTCTAGGTTCCCATTTTCTAGATGGAATGCACTGCACTTTTTCACACAAGAGTTTTAAACTATCCACCTTTCAACATTTGCAGTCTCTCTGTTTTTTTTAAGCCACTGCACAAAAATCCACCTTTCCATCCAGTCTTCGTGCAATACCACTTATGAAATAACTAAAAAATAAATAGTCCATGTACTGGTCTTTCTAAACATTCTATCAGGCCCTATTTACTGCATCCCTCTGTGGCCTACAGTTTGCTCATTTCTGTGTAGCTTACTACTTCAGGTTCTGTTGCACGCTATATCATGGCCTTCACTATTTCCTCTAACAGTTTCAGATAATGTCACCTAGGATCGTACAAACCAGCAACTGAAATCTAAGGAGAGATGAAAAAATGTAAAGCAAAGTAGCATGACAAAACTATAATGAGCTGCTTTTTAAATTACAACAGTTGATATAAAATTTGCAATGGTGGTATGCATTCTGCAACAGCTATAACTTAGAAAGTGTCATTTGGAAAACAGGTACAAATAGAAAATAGCTTACTTGTTAAAAACAGTGCTCCACAAATACATCATGTCAGTCAGATTCCTCTCCAGGCAGCTAGAGGAGAACAAAACCCCCTAAGGATGGAGAAGTAAAAGCATTAACCAGGACAGGTATCCTACAGTAAACATGGACTGCCAAATACTATGAATAATACAATCTTCTAACTGCCAAATACTATGAATAATACAATCTTCTAGCAATAACATAAAAAAGCACTGTCTCACAAATCTTAAAACTTCACGCACAACATGACAGTTCAAAGACACCGACATGTGTGTGCGCATGCAGAATGATAAACTTCACAAAGAAAGAACATAAAAGTACCAGCTGAAGATGCTCAGTGTCCAAACATGAAGCACCGTGCTCTCAAATAAATTGTGTAGTGGAGAATTACAATGGATAGCAGATGATTAGGAAACTCCTGATACATGATCCTCACAAATTTTTTGAGAGGACAGATTTTTTTTCCCCATTCCAGTACCTGGTTGTAATGACAATATTTTGTCAAATTACAAGAGAAGAAAATCATTGTGAAAGTTTAGAATTTATAAACAGGTAATATTTTTTGATAGGCTTTCCCAAATAAGTTAGCAACTCAAATACTCCATTACGAATAACTCCAGATGTTTGCAGGCTGATCTTTTATTTAATGGCAGATGACAGGATATCTCATCTTTATAAAGAACAACACAAAAATGGAGGACTTTTAAACCTAAATGCTCAGTATTCAAAATATCTTTTAACAGACGCTTTAAAGAAAATTGTCCAATGACAACAGGAAGAATTCCAAGAAACAGATATTTAGGATCTTATATCTACGTTAGTCATGTACTTTTGCCTTAAGGTAGCATCTGCTAGTCACAGCACATACTGATGTTATACATACCTGTCAGTTTAGACTGTCATAGCTCTGTAAGGCTAAGAATCTACAAGACTCTTCGGGTGAGATTTATTGCTGAAATGCAGTTTATGACTAGTTTTCTCTTCTTTGATGTGATGTATGTGTATTATTCACTACTTTCTGATTGTACCTAAATTTGTACATCTTCAAATTTGGGTCTATATTTTTATTTTGTCTTTACAGCGTTGCTGCTTATGTCAAACACTACTAATACTAGCCTTTCTTCCAGATGATACATCTGTATGTCATGCCTTTACATATAAATGGACTAAAGAATAACCAGAGTAGAGCTAGATTGTTTAGGTTATTCAACCTGAATAAAGTTAATGTTGTTTTGATGCAGGAATGACATTTGCTGAATTTGGACAGAGTTAAGTCAAATGCCTGGGGATCTGAATCATCTTTAGTTTCTTCAGTTAAAAAAGGACTTTGGCTATATTATACAGAAATGTTTTGTGATGCTAAAGTTAAACAGTGATAAAGACAGACTGCTCAACACATCATCACCGGACGTACAAAATAAAATATTTCCATTATTCAGTATGTGCTGGCTACTTGCTACAGCTGTGCAAATTAAATGCTAGAAAATGGTTAATTGTTTTGTTAGACAATACTAATAGAACTTTAATCTTGGCTGCAGACTAACTGCCAAATGCCAAGGAGGAGGCTGAGTTTTGAAAAACTGGGCAATAAGTTGAACTGTGAGATCCTACTTTGCGCTTCACTTAGATTTTCTCTGAATTCAGAACTAGACAAGAACATAAAATACTTGCATTTAAAACTACTTTTTCTAAACTCGATTAATTTTAAGACAACCAAGTGTCTTTTATGTGATCTCAGTACCCTTATTTTTGCTAAATATTGAAACACTAGTTTTCTCTTGGTATATATTTGGTTATTTCATGAAATTGTCAGAATTTAAGGAAAAATACCTAACAAACACATTTCTTCTTTTTAATAAGCATACTAATAGCAAACATGATTCTCTGTGATGCCTTACAATGTTATATATTTGGCAGAACTTCTGACTGATATATGAATGAAATGAAAGAGTAGAACAATTAGTAGAAATTAAGAAAACAAAAATAATTAATACAAAAGTTCAAAAGGGCAGACATATCAATGTACCTATTTGTATATGGTTAAAAAATTATGTTTCAATAAATTTTAGATCATAAACTGAAGCAGACCTAAAAAAATAAAATCGGAGTTATTCAATAACTTTGCAAGGATGAAATCTAATAAGACACTAAAAATCCTTTTGAATAAAAATCAAATACACAAGACATTAGAAATAATAGAAATAAAATGATAGATGATTTTTCATAGATTGCCCAAGTTAATTGTTCTGGCAAATCTTATTGAATATTTATTACAAACTGTGTGCATAGCAGCCAACAGGTTAAAGTATTTATGCCAAATAAGATTCATAAATATCAAATGGGATTTATAATGAATTATACCATGACCCCCCCAAAACGTGCACGCTGATTGGCCAGCGTGCACATTGTAAATCGAGTTATACTAATGGAAAAAGGTCCGGTCGCCCGGACTTTTTTCCATTAGTATAACTCTACTTTTAAAACACTGTCTCGCTATGTTAAATGGGTTTAGCATAGCGAGACAGCTTTAAAATAAACAACGGAGATCTCCGTTGCTTATTTTAGCTGTCTCGCCATGCTAAACCCATTTAACATAGCGAGACAGGTTTTAAAAAACAACGGAGAAAGCAAGATCTCCGTTGCTTTTTACTGTTTAGCTATGTTAAATGGGTTTAACATGGCGAGACAGTTAAAATAAGCAACGGACATCTCCGTGCTTATTTTAAAACTGTCTCGCTATGTTAAACCCATTCAACATAGCAAAAACAGTAAAAAGCAACGGAGATCTTGCTTTCTCCGCTTTTGCCCACAGCTCTGATGTACTGCAGGCGCAGTACATCAGAACTGCCGGATGCCAGACATCTGCGGAAGGGCAGTAAACAGGCATTATACTATGCCATTATTTAAGAAAAGTAATAGTTTCTTTTCTTAAATAATGTCATGTATAATAGCAATAACCACTTCTGGGTGGGTAATGCTGTATTTACCCACGGTTGGCTTTGTTTGGTCCCGGGCCCTCGGGACCAAACCATGCCAACCGTGGGTAAATCCAGCATTACCCACATCCAGGCGTGGGTTATTGCTATATTAACATACCCAAGATGCATCAAGGGAATTATAACCATTTTAGATCACTAATTAAACACAAAATGTTGCAATACTAGCCAAAAAAAAGAAAAGGCTTTTGGAATCAACTGGCTAGCTTTCTTTTTAAAGTTTTACAGACATGTATTTTTCCTCAGATTATTTAAGCAGTTAACTTACAACAAAGAAACACATGTGAAAACTGTCCATTACCTTTCTTCTACAATAGAAATCAGAACAGGTACATAAAATACAGTTGTGTAAGTAAATTCACCATAACGGTAGGTGTCTGAATGACCACTGCTGTAGTAGCCTAAGCTATATGGGTTGCATTCTGCAAGGATATAACAGCCCAACAGCTTCCAAACATTCAGGGCAACCTCCACGTGCCCAAATTGTTAGTCAGCTTGAGCTAAGCTAACTAAAAAGACAGGTTTGGGTGCCAAGCCCTTCAGAGCTTTCATGCCATCAGACATCAGACAGAGGGAGGCTGAGCCCTGAAAGAACAAGGCTAGGAAGAAAAAAAAAGTAGAAGTCCATATCCCAGCAAAAACAAGATCAAGAAACAAGGGGGTGTGAATAGAGGGAGCACCTGTTACAGCAGTGATCATCCAAACATCTAGTGTTATCAGCTTACTCGCACAACTGTATTTTGTTCTTCATATTGATCACAGCTGCAGTAGCCTTGGCTATATGGGTAGACTATCATAGCTTACAACTCGTGGAAGGAGAACAGTAAAGGAGCCCGTGGGAAATGGCCCTAGCACTAGCAAAGCCTGATCTAGACCTAGAGAAAGAGTAAAAAGTTATGTACTCACCATAATGTTCCATCTTTGTTGTCCATGTTCATTCTTTCTCAACTGATGGGTTCAGATCAGAGTCTTGCAACAGACTCTGCTGCTTCTTCCAGGACAATGAATCCTAGAACTCTCGAGCTCCTCCCTTTAACCATACTGCCCCACCAACCTAATGTACCTCAGATCGAGTTTGCTGTCCTTTATGTATATAGATAATCAGTGACAAAAAAAGACAGTGGTAGCACAGAAAAAGGGAAGCTGGAGCTCAAAAAAAGGAACAGTGGTTCCTATACAAACTCTAAGGTCTCTCCAGAAAGCATAAAGGGGGGGGGGGGGTTGAGGAAGAATGAAAACGGACAACGCAGATGGAGTGTTATGGTGAGTACACAATTTTTTAATCTGATGTTGTCACTTTCATTCCTTCTGAATGGGACAGAGTCTCCAGCTATCGTAAGCTTAAGAGGCCCCTAAGGAAGGATATTCCAGAGCACCGCTGAGCCACATGCCACTCTGTTCCTACAAATCAAATCTAATTTGTAATGAGCAATGAAAGTGTGGAGATTAGTGCAAGTTGCAGCTGCACAAATATCATCTACAGATGCTCTGGACCAAAAAGCCGAAGAGATTGCCATAGATCTTGTGGAATGAGCCCTAGGAGGTTTTGGTAAAGATAAACCCACTTTACAAAAGAAAAATGTAATACAATCAGTCAACCATTTGGCTAATATAACTTTAGATATTGGGTTGCCTAATCTGATAGGAGAAAAGGAATCAAATAACTGGTTAGATTTCCTAAATTCTTTGGCTCTATGAAGGTAGATGCTAAGTTGTCTATGCATACCCAAGAGATGTAACATGTACTCTCCTTTGTTTGAGAAATGTAGAAAGAAAACTAAGAGATTAATGACCTGGCTAATATTCTCCTTAGAAGCTACATTAGGTTAAAATGCTTGATTAGCTTGCAATGACATCCTGCTTTGTGAAAAATTAAATAAGGAGGCTTAAAAGACAGAACCTGGAGTTCAGACACACTTCTAGCTGACGTAATAGCCACCAGAAAAAATGGTTTTCCAAGATAAACATTTTAGGTCAGCTTTGGCTGAAGGCTCAAAAGGAGATTAAGTTAAGGCCTAAAGAATTCTATTTAAATCCCAAGGGGGTACAGGATATTATAAAGGAGGTCTGAGCAAAAAAGCTCCTTTGAGAAAGGCCTTGCATAATTTAGAAGGCTAATGTAGTTACTTTCACCCACATGGAAATTAGAAAGGACAGCCAACTGAGCTCTAGCAGTTGAAAAACTAGTTCCTTCATTAAAGACTGAAGCTAGAAATTCAAGGACAGCTGGTACAGGTGCTGAAAAGGGTCCAGATCTTTCTAAAGGGCTTATAAGACAAATATTTTCCATTTACTCTCATAAGTCCTTCTAGTAGAAGCCTTATGGAGAGATAGCAAAATGATGGACAAGGGATGAGAGCCTGGGCTATCTAGCAATCAGTGGAATTGAATAAAACATGCAGTCAATTTGAGGCTCGTTACGTCCAGGTGAGTAATGCCTGTCAGGTGATACAGTAGGTCTGGAGTTGAATCTAGAACACATGGTGGATGTAGAAGGCGAGGCCAGAGGAACAGGAACCAAACCTAATGAGGCCAGAAAGAAATTATGTTAAATGTGCTCTTCAACCAAACTGCTTTCTGAAGAAATTTGGCAATTAGTGGCAACTGTGGAAATGCATACAGGCATCCAGAGGGCCAATTGTGAACTATAAAGGGATCAGGGCAAAGAACCTGCTGCATTTGATGGTGGTGGTGGGGCAAATAGATCACAGAATTGTTAGCCCCACTAATGGAAAATTCTCTCCATTACATTGACATTGAGAAACAACTCATGATACATCAGAATGGACCTGCTTAATTTGTCTGCAATCACCCAATGAATTTCTCTGGAATGTGCATTGCTATTAGAAAGCAACTAGAGGAGATCGCCCATTGTCAAACTCTCAAAGCTTCTCGACAAAGAACATAAGATCTGGTTCCCTCTTGCTTGGTGATGTACCAGACTACTGACATGTTGCTTGTTTGTATCACAACTGTCTCGGAAGGGACAGTTTCTTGAAATGCTTGCAATTCTACGGGGAACAGCTCTTATTTCCAGGACATTAACATGTGTCTTGGCTTCTTCTGGGGACCACACACCTTGGACTTTCCTTCCCAAGTACTGCCCTCCAACCTAACCTGGGAGGAATCCACTGTCACCGTAGCCTTGGGGAAAGGGAGAAAAAAGGCATGTCCTTCGTGGAGCTGGTTCGAATGAATCTACCAGTGAAGATATCTTTTGATGTTTGAGTGATCTTTACTGACATGGATAATGGACGTTGCAGAATGGACCATTAAGTCGACAGCGCCCACTGAAGGATTCTCATATGGAACCTGGGCAATGGAACAAGGGTGATAGCAGCTACCATGGACCCCAAGGCCTGCAGTATCAATCCGGCTGGAAGGGAAGAGTTCTGGATCACTTTTTTAACTTGGGCCAGCAGACTGTCTATTTGAGTTGAGGGAAGAGATGGTATCTGACTGACCATGTCCAAATGAGCCCCTTTGAACTCCAGACTCTGCGTTGGGGTGAGCTGATATTTGTTGCAACTGACTTATTCCTAGATGAGAACACAACTGCAGCAAGTAGTCCCTTGGCAATATTAGTTGATGCCTGGTCGAAGCAAGGATATACCTCCAATAAAAAAGCAAATACACCAAAAAGCTTTTAAGCATAGTAAAGGAGAGTAGAGGTATAGCCAAAAAAAACAGGGGGCTGGAGGGAGGGTAACCAAGTCTGCAACAGTGAATACACTCGAACATCTACATTTATGGTAATTGTACACAACTGTACTATGTTCTTCGTGTTTCACTGTTGCAGTCATCACATTTGGGTAGATTCCCAAAGCTAAGGATGGGAGGAGGAATTTAGATAGCATTAGGACCAGCTATAAGACCCTGCAAGACTGCAGTGGCAAAGCCAGCTCTGGATTTAGAGAAAATTGGCAAATGGTAATGCTTGGTGAAAGTATGTACAGAACTCCAGGTAGCAGCTTCTAGGATGTCCCTGGTATGGACACCTCTGAGAGAGGCTGTAGAGGTAGATGCAACCCTGGTTGAATGGGGTCTGATCCCATGTGGTATAGGTTTTCCATGGTGCTTACTGCAAATTAAAACAAAGAGTTAGAAGTTCACACTGAAAAAAACAATCAGAAAAAAACTAAATGAAAACTCCAGCCAAGCTAGAACTTCCAATGAGTGACCTCCCAAAACCTCCTGTAACAGAGGTACATGGGATATATGCAAATGACCCCTATGAACATCAGGTGTTTCAGCTATATGGCGATTCTGATTGCCCATGACTTTTACATTTGAAGTCATTTTAATGGACAATTTCAGGCCAATAAAGCCAAACCCCACTAGCTATGGATATGCATATTTCAGCCTTGTTATGACTTCTTCAGCATAGCATAAGCAGACTGTTTGACTAAGCATAAGAAACACAGGGCTGTTATACCCAGCTGATGTCCATTTTCATTAGGGTGACCACAAAATATCCCAAATAAATTAAAACTCCAGCCAAGCTAGAACCATGTGCCTCTGTTACAGGACGTTTGGGAGGTCACTCATTGGAAGTTCTAGCTTGGCTGGAGTTTTCATTTAGTTTTTTTCTGATTGGTTTTTCAGTGTGACCTTCTAACTCTCTGTTTTAATTTGTTATTTGGGATATTTTGCAGTCACCCTAATGAAAATGGACATCAGCTGGGTATAACAACCCTGTGTTTCTTATGCTTAGTCAAACACTCTGCTTATGCTATGATGAAGAGGTCATAACAAGGCCGAAATATGCATATCCATAGCTAGTGGACTTTGGCTTTATTGGCTTGAAAATGTCCATTAAAATAACTTCAAATGTAAAAATCATGGGCAATCAGAATCGCCATATAGCTGAAACACACCTGATGTTCATAGGGGTCATTTGCATATATCCCATGTGCCTCTGTTACAGGAGGTTTGGGAGATCACTCATTAGAAGTTCTAGCTTGGCTGGAGTTTTCATTGTGCTTACAGCAGAAATGAATGCAATGGCCTATCCATTCAGAAATGGTTTACTTTGAAATAGCCTTCCCCTCTGCGCCCCTGCAGCAAATGCCACCAGCAGTTGTTTAGATTTCCTTTGAGGTTTAGTCCTGTCCAAGTAAAATCTAAGTTGTCTGTGCACATCTAAGGAGTGCAGTACCCGTTCCCCTTTGTTCTGTGGATTAGGAAATAAGGTTGGCGAATGAATGGACTGATTAAGAGCCACACTGGATACCACCTTGGGCATGAAGGAGGCATTGGTTCTGAGGGACACCCTGTCCGCATGAAAAATGATGAAAGACTCCACTGCCATAAGTGCCTGTAATTCAGATACGCTTCTTGCTGAAGTGATTGCTAAAGGAAGGCTGTTTTCCAAGAAAGGGATTTTAAATCTGCACTAGCAGCTGGATCGAAAGGAGGAAGAGTGAGTTTCTCCAAGACAAAGTTAAGGTCCCAGGCTGGGGTTGGGGCTCTCCTGGGTGGTCTTAAATTTCTGGCCCCTCTGAGGAACTGCTTGAGCAGTGGATGAGAGAAGAGGGGAAGGCTCTGTGTTATAATAAGCTGAAATGGCTGAGGAGTGAATTTTGATGGAGGAAAAAGAA
Organism: Protopterus annectens; assembly: GCF_019279795.1. NCBI lineage: Eukaryota > Metazoa > Chordata > Ceratodontiformes > Protopteridae > Protopterus > Protopterus annectens. Next base: position 96,407,741 of record NC_056731.1, on the reverse strand, counting down.
AGGCCCTTGTGAAGCATCTCAGTTAAGTATTGTAAAATCTGAGGTTAGTTGGGCGCTGCTGTGCTCATCCCCTGAGACTGGTTCCAGGCACAGAATCTTTTCCTTTTTTCAGCATAAGATTTTCTAGTACTAGGCCTCCTTGCCTCTAAAATGATATCCATCATTGGTTTACTGAGGCATGGTAAAGGAGAGATTAGGTAATTAGCCAGGCTGCTAGGTTTAGGGATTGAAGCTGAGGATGCAGAATTTGGGTCTCCTGCTGAGACAACAGGGTAGGGGTCTGAGGCAGGTGCCATGGGGCCAACAGTGGCACACTGCGCAAGAAGGGGTACCACTGTTGGCGTGGCCATTCTGGTGCAATCAATATCGTCATTGGTTTGTCCTGTTTGATCTTTAGTAGTACTTTGGAAAGGAGAGGCAGAGGAGGAAAGGCATAAACTGGTAGGTTTTTCCAGCTGAAGGACAGAGCATCCACTTTCCAAGCTTGTTTGTGGGGAGTCCTTGTGCAGAATTTGTCCAATTGGTAGTTCTGTGGGGGGAGGCAAACAGGTCTATATCTGGGCTCCCCCATTTGTTTGTCAACATGTTGAAAATCTTTGGTTCCAGTTTCCACTCATGTGGGTCCATGAGGTTTCTGCTTAGTCTGTCTGCCAGTGTATTTAGTTTTCCAGGCAGGAATTGAGCTTGTAGACGCACTTGTTAGCTCAAGGCTGTGTTCCACAATGTCATGGCTAGTCTGCAGAGGGGGTAAGAATGGGTACCCCCCCCTGCTTGTTTATGTACCACATAACAGTGGTTTTGTCCGTCTTTACCATTAACTGTCCTGGAAGAATGTGGTCCTTGAAGGCTGTCAGAGCATTCTGTACAGCTAACATTTCTTTTTGATTGATATGCAGTTGCATTTGACTTTGGTTCCATTTGTCCTGAATGCACTTCCCTGCCAGGTGAGCACCCCATGCAGAGTCTGATGCGTCTGTTGTTAGGGTTTGGGCGGCAGGGGGTAGAGTGAATGGTAGTCCCTTGTTTTGGTGGCAGGCCTCTGCCCACCAAAGGAACTCAAGGCACAGGCAAGGTATGATAGGAATCATTGCTTCTAGATCCTGAGAATATTGACACCATAGGCTTTTTAGATACCACTGTAGTTTCCTCATATGCAGCCTTGCATATGGAATTAGAAGAATGCAGGAGGCCATGAACCCCAAGGCTTGCAGTATTTGCCTTGCAGATAGCAGGGTTTTTGTGGCCACTAGTTTGCTGTAGGTTGTCAAATGAGTTTGTTTCTCTGGCGTGAGGAAAGACATCTGGGAAGTTGTATTCAAGCTTGCTCCCAGGAATATAATTTGTTAACGGGGTACCAGGTGTGATTTCTTTTTGTTTATGGTGTACCCCAGACAAGTTTACACCCTTTGTACAAAGGCCAGATGATTCAAAAGTATGTCCTGGCTTTCTACCTGAATTAGACAATCATCCACGTATGGGTATACTTGAATATTTCTTTGCCTGCAAAATGCAATGACTGGAGCTAGGCACATTGTGAAAACCTTGGGCGCAGTAGATAAGCCAAAGGGCAGTGCAGAGAACTGACAGTGCGTGTAGCCTGATTTGAAGCGTAGATATCTTCTGCAAGATTCCCTGATTGGGATGTGCAAGTATGCTTCCTTTAAATCGAGTGTTGCCAACCAGGCATTTTTGCCTAGCATAGGAAGCAACTGGTGAAGAGTCAGCATCTTGAATTTTGGAATCACTAAAAAGGTGTTTAGAGTAGTCAGGTCCAGGATAGGATGCCATGAATTTTCTTTTCTGGGTACCAGGAAAAAAAATCTTGTCCCTTTTCCTCTTCTGGTACAGTTTGAATAGCCTTTATGCTTGAGAGAGAGTACCTGCTTTTGAGCCTCTGCCCACTGATTTCGGGATAGATCTGGCCAACTGTTCAGGGTTGGCAACCTGTGGAAGTGAAATCTGTATCCTTGAGACACTGTATTTAAAACCCATTTGTCCTGGGTAATGAGTTCCCAGTTTTTTGCATGAAGAGCAATCTTTCCCCCCATAGGGGCAGTCAGTTGAGAAGTGCTTGCAAGTTTTAAAGTGAAGTCACTGAGACAGTTTACCATAGGGGGGAGTTTTACTACTCCCAGATTTGGAAGTGGGGGCCCCCCACTGTTAGTCCTGTGTGTACCCTGGGACTGAAGCCCGGGTGTTCTGCTGGATCTGGGTTTGGACTGAGAAGGCCTGGAAGAGGCAGGGAAGGACCAATTCTTAGAAGGCCAATGCCTACTAAAATCTTGGAGGTTGTACTTGTAAGAAATCTTTAACAGTTTGCATAGATTTAGCTTTTTCCTCCATCTTTTTAAAAACATCTTCTGCCTTATTGCCAGAAAGGCGGTCCTGATTTAAGGGAGCATCTAGTAATTTAGCTTTAACATGATCTGGCAAGGATTGCGCCTTAAGCCAAGCATACCTTCTAAGTACAGACCCGGTGACAGCAGCCCTGCCAGATGCTTTTAGTGAATCAAAACCTCATTGCAAAGTATGTTTTCCAACTTGTTCAGCAGAATGCATTAAATCCTGTAAATCCTTATTTTCAGCACAATCAGGAATCAACATCATTTTCTGTTTAAGCAATCCAATAATATGCTGCTGATACTTTAACATATGCAACTGGCAGTTTAAGGCCCTAATGGCCAAAGTTGCAGAAGTGCATACCTTCTTACCCCATCTATCCAGTGCCCTGGAGTCTCTATCAGAGGGGGTAGGATTTTTGGCAGTAGTAGCTTTAATGCCCTTGGGTCCCTGTGAAATGGTCTCAGAATCCGCAGTAGGATTTTTGAAAAGGAACTTGTGAGTCAGGAACCCTGTAATATCTACCATGTTTTCTGGGAGCAGGAGGTAAAGAGTCAGGGGCCAAGCTAGAGTCCGAAAAGGAATCAACAATGTCTAGTACAGGAGGGATAGCTAAAGGCCTGTGCTGGGGCAGGAGTAAGAAATCCCTAAGCCTCTTTTTAGAATCAGAGAAATCTTGACTTTCCCAATGAAAATGCTCCCTAAGAGTATGCAAGTTCTCACCAAAAGAGAAATCCTCCGGGGGGGGGGGGGGGGGGGCAGAGTCCTCAGCATCAGAATCCTCATAGGTAGATAAAGGTAAATCCTGGTCATCAAGAGGAAACAGAAATTTCAGAATCCTAGTCAGAAGTATCATAATCAAACTCAGTCCTAGGTCTCTTAGAGGGGGAAGGTTGGCTCCCCCTGATTAAAGTAATAAGGTCTTCAGCCATTCTTATCATTTGTTTTTTAGGCATACAGGCCTGACCATGCGGTCTGGGCGTCAGTTTTCTAGGCATGGTTAGAGTTTTAGGCTTGGAAGAAGAAGATGGTGTCGGTGTAATATGCAAGTCAGTAGGCCTGAATACACCCTCAGAAGTCGGTGCCTGCGCAGTGGCTCCAGACCCATCCAAGGTACAGACATCCACAGGTTCCACAGTTGAAGCATCTCGTGGCATACCGGACTCCGAATGGGTCTCAGTAGAGGCCTGCGAATTTGAAGTAGCGGGTATCGGGCTGCGAAAGCGCCTCACTGAGTACTGGCGAACTGGCGAATGGCTTAGGAGAAACGTTGTCAGCAGCTTTGGACTTAGGCGACCTGTCTCTGTCTTTATCTTTGCATTTTTTTAGAATGTCGGTAGTTGGATGGCTTACCGAAGACATATCTGGAAAATTGAACTGAGCACCAAAATATTTAGAAGCGAAAATATACTGACGACAGATAGTTCATGGTTTAAATAAGGCACAAAACAGACAGCGAGATACGTCGTAGTCAGGGCCTAAGCAAGGAATACAGTACGAATGAAAATCTTTATGAGGTATTTGCTTTCCACAAGAAATGCAATTATTTACTTTTACTGACATTGGTTTAGAGCAAGAAAAAGTTTCCCCAATGGGGTACTTAGTTTTTAGTTGAAAACTTTGGTTCTGAAACTCGAAAACGAAAATTTCAGGAGTCGGCCGATCGGTACTTGCGAACTGCTTCTGCTTCGGGCACCTCACTGCAAGAAAGACTAATGTAATGGCGTTGGCTGCATGTTTTATAACCCTGATGATCTGACGTCATGGAAGAGGCAGCAAACGATGCAGGACCCAAGACTTTGTTAATCAGGCCATCTGGGAGATACTGCAAGCAGATAACCCAAATGTGATGACTGCAACAGTGAAACACGAAGAATATCCTCCATCTGTACCCTGTGCTCTGAGGAAAGTACAGTTGTGTACACTTACCATAAATGTAGACGTTCAAGTGTATTCACTGTTGCAGTCATCACACTTGGGTTATCCTGCCAGGGGTAGCCCTTAGTCGGCCCGAATACCAGAGGCTTAATATTTCTGCGTCGATTGCTGTCACTCCAGGACTGACGTCAGGTCGTCAGTGGTATAAAATCAGGCTGCCGACGCCATTACATCAGTTTTTCTAGCCCCAACTGTCAGGAGCCCCCAAATAGGGAGCTAGGTTATGGTGGAGAACACCACCAGTAGAAAGCAAATACCAAAAATTCCCTGTAATGAGAGGAAGAGAGAGAGAGAGAGAGACAAGGGGGATGGAGGGTGGGAAACCAGGACTGCAAAAGTGAATACACTCGAACATCTACATTTATGGTACGTGTACCCAACTGTACTAAGTTCTTCGTGTTTCACTGTTGCAGTCATCACACTTGGGTTGATTCCCAAAGCTGAAGAAAAGGGAGGAGGCAGTCAAGAAGACTAGGGGCTGGCTAGGATGCCCTGAAAGACTGCAGTGGCAAAGCCTGCCCTGGATTTGGAGAAGAAAAGCAGGTGGTAATGCTTAGTGATGGTATGAACAGAAGTCCATGTTGCAGCCTCCAGGATGTCCCTGGTAGGGAACCCTCTGAAAAAACCTGCAAAGGGGGAGATTGCCCTGGTAGAATGCGTCCTGACCCCCTTTGTGGGAGGTTTCCAGTGCTGTTTGTAGCAGAAATTGATGCAGTGTGCTAGCTATTTGGATACTGTTTGTTTGGACATGGCCTTGCCCTCTGCCCCTGCTGCAATGCTGACTAGCAAATGGTCAGTTTTTCTAAAAGACTTAGTCCTATCCAGATAGAATCTGAGCTGTCTGTGCACATCTAGAGAGTACAGAATCCTTTCCCTTTTGCTTTATGGGTTAGGGAAAAAGGTGGGCAAATGAATGGACTGGTTGAAAGCCACACTGGACACCACTTTAGGCATGAAGGATGGGTTAGTCCTGAGGGAGACCCTGTCAGCATGGAAAATGATGAAGGACTCTACAGCCATCAGTGTTTGTAGCTCTGAAACTCTTCTAGCTGAAGTGATGGCCAGAAGCAAGGCTGTTTTCCAAGAGAGGAATTTTAACTCTGCTGAAGCTGCAGGTTCAAAGAGGGGTAGGGTGAGCTTTTCCAACACAAAGTTAAGGTGCCAAGCTGGGGTAGAAGCTCTCCTGGGTGGCCTTAAGTTGTTAGCCCCTCTTAGGAACTGTCTGATGAGAGGGTGTGAGAAGAGAGGTGGCTGTGTGCTGTAATGAGCAGAGATGGAAGAGGCATGAATTTTAATAGAAGAGAAGGACAGACCTTTGTGCAGTAGGTCTGCTAGGTAATCCAGGATGAGAGGTAGGGAGGGCTGTGCTGTTTCAGCTCCCTTAGCCTGGATCCAGGTACAAAACCTTTTCCACTTGTCAGCATAGGATTTTCTAATGCTGGGGTGTCTGACCTCATGTATAACATCTAGGAATTGTTTGCTTAGGCTGGCAGCTTGAGGACAGCTCAGGGAATAAGCTAGGCTGCCAGGTTGAGGGTCTGCAATTGGGGATGCATGAATTCTCCATCCTTCTGGGTCAGGAGTGTTGGGATCTGAGGTAGGTGCCATGATGGCAGAGGTGACAGGCTGTGCAACAGTGGGTACCAGTGCTGGCGTGGCCAGTCTGGGGCAATCAGGATTGCCCTGGGTTTTTCCTCCGTTATTTTGAGAGGTACCCTTGAAATGAGTGGCAGAGGGGGAAATGCATAATCCAAGAGGTTTACCCACTGGAAGGATAGAGCATCCACTTTCCAGGCCTTGCTGTGAGACTCCCTGGTGCAGAATTTGCTGTGCTGATGATTGAAGTGGGAGGCAAAGAGGTCCACCCCTCGGGGTGCCCCACTTCTGGGTTACAAAAGTGAAGGTTCTGTTGTCTAGCTACCACTCGTGTGGGTCTAGCAGGTTTCTGCTTAAGTTGTCTGCCAGAGAGTTTAGGGAGCCTGGCAGGAATTGTGCTAGCAGATGAATTTGCATGGCTGAGCCCGTGTGCCAAAGGATCATGGCAAGCCTGCAGAGAGGATAAGAGTGAGTCCCTCCCTGCTTGTTGATATACCACATCACTGTGGTGTTGTCTGTTTTAATCAGTAGAGTCCCCGAGGACAGTAGGGGTCTGAAAGCTGCCAGGGAGTGCTGAACAGTTAGCAGCTCTTTTTGGTTGATGTGCAGATGTATTTGATTTGGGCTCCAGTGGCCCTGAATGCACCTGCCATCCAGGTGTGCAACCCAGGCATAATCTGATGAGTCTCTGGTGAGGGTCTAGGCGGCGTGGGGTTGTGAGAAGGGAAGTCCCGTGTTGTGGTTGCATGCTGCTGCCCACTATAGAAAATCTTTCCTTAGACAGGGTATCACTGGTATGATAGTTTCCAGGTTATGAGAGTGTTGACACCAAAGGCTTTTAAGGTATCATTGTAGTTTTCTCATATGCAGTTTGGCATATGGAATGAGCAGAATGCAGGAAGCCATGAACCCTAGAGCTTGCAGGATTTCCCTTGCAGATAACTGGGTTCTGGTGTCTAGTTGAAAGAAGTAGCCTGTCAGGTAGACTTGTTTTTCTGTAGTAAGGAATGCCATCTGGGATGCTGTGTCCAGGCTTGCTCCCAGGAATACAATTTTTTGTGTAGGGACTAGTTTTGATTTCTTTTCATTAATAGTATACCCCAGGGAGGTCAGTAGGTCCTTTACAAAGGTCAGGTGCTGAAACAGTTTTTCCTGACTGACTGCCTGAATCAGGCAATCGCCTAAGTAAGGGTAAATTTGAATATTTCTTTGCCTGCAAAAAGCAATGGCTGGAGCCAGGCATTTTGTGAAAACTCTGGGAGCAGTGGATAAGCCAAAGGGAAGCGCAAAGAACTGAAAGTGCAAAGATCCTGCCCTGAACCGTAGACATTACCTGCAAGATTCCCTGATTGGGATGTGTAGGTAGGCCTCTTTTAGGTCTAGGGTGGCTAACCAAACATCCTTGGAAAGCATAGGAAGAAGCTGCTTGAGGGTAAGCATTATGAATTTTGGTATCACCAGAAAGATGTTTAGAATGGATAGATCTAGGATTGGGCGCCAGGTGCCCTCTTTTCTGGGTACCACGCAAAAAGTCTGGAATAGAAACTTTGGCCTATCTGGTCTGCAGGAACATGCTGAACTGCACTCATGGAGAGCAGGAAATAGAGTTGCTTTTTGGCCTCTGTCCACTGGTTTGGAGGAAGATCTGGGAACCCTTTTGGGGTTGGCAGAGTGTGGAAATATAATTTGTATCCCTGGGACACTATGTTGAGGACCCATCGGTCGTTGGTAGTAGAGGGCCAGTTGTTTGCATGGAAGGAAAATTTTCCTTCTAGGGGCACAAAGTAGGTGAAGAGAGGTAAGGGGAGGAGGTGTGAAGTCATTGCAAGTTCTCAGTATAAGGGGGTGGCTTAGCACTCCCTGTTTTTGAAAAGGAGGAACTCCATTGCTTAGATCTCTGCATTCCCTGGGACTGCTGTCTGGGGGTTATGTTTCCCTGAATCTGGGTTGAGCTGGCCTGGAGAGGGCCAGAAAGGACCAGTGCTTGGAGGGGCAATGCCTACTGAACCTCGGAGGCTGGACCTGTAAAAAGTCTTTAACAGTCTGCATAGATTTAGCTTTTTCTGACATCTTTTTTAAGACCTCTTCTGCCTTGGTGCCAAACACATTGTCTTTGTTCAATGGAGTGGCCAATAACTTTGATTTGACATGATCTGGCAAGGTCTGTTCCTTAAACCAAGCATGTCTTCTAAGGACAGAGCCAGTGACTGCTGCCCTGCAAGAAGCATCTAGGGCGTCAAAGCCACACTGCAAGGTGTGCTTATTAACTTGTCTTGCAGAATGCATAAGCTCTTGGAATTCTTTATTCTCTGCACAAGCAGGAAAGGAAGATTTTTTTTGTTTGAGTAGTTCCATGGTATGTTGCTGATATTTCAGCATGTGGAACTGACAATTTAGTGCTCTAATAACAAGAGTTTCAGAGGTGTATACTTTTTTACCCCATACGTCTAAAGCTCGGGAATCCCTGTCTGAGGGGTGGGATTCGTAGCTGAGGTTGCTTTAATTCCTTTAGGTCCTTGGGAGATGACCTCTGGGTCATCAGTAAGATTTCATAAAAGGAATTTGTGAGAGTCATGGACTCTGTAGTACCTGTCAGGTTTCCTGTGAGCAGAAGAAAGAGTGTCAGGAGTCAAACTGGATTCCATAGAAACATCATCCACAACATCCAGGACAGGAGGAATGGCTAAAGGTCTGTGCTGTGGTAAATCTAAGAATTCCCTGAGTCTCTTTTTTGACTGAGGATAGTCCTGACATTCCCATTGGAAATGCTCCCTTAAGGTATGTAGGGTTTCACCAAATGAAAAATCCTTGTGTGGAGAGGCAGAAGGAATGGATTCCTCTGCATCAGAATCCTCATAAACAGAGAGGGGTTGCATGTCTTCATATTCAGAAGCATCAGAATCATCAGACTCCTGTTCAGATAAAACCACTGGGGACAAGTCTCTTTTTCTTTTGGAAGAGGTAGCCTGGCTTCCCCTAATAAGCATAATAAGGTCTTCTGCCATTTTAAGCATTTGAGATTGAGGCATGGAAGCAGGTGCCTGAGTTTGGATCGGCGTTCTTTTGGGCGTAGTTCGTACCCTGGGCCTTAGAAACTCGGTAGTTTTAGAAAGAACTGAAGACGCGAAAGAAGTCTTCGGATTGTGTCGAGTATCAGTAGTGCAAAGAACTTCCTCGGAAGCTGGTGCCTGCTCAGCGGCTCCGGACCCATCCAAGGTAGAGACATTTGCAGGATCCTTAGTCGAAGAAGAGTCTCGCGGCATACTGGACTCCAAAAGGGTCTCGGTAGCGGCCTATGAATACACAGAAGCGTGCTACAGGGGCTGCGAAAGCACCTCCCTGAGGACCGGAGAAATGATGACTAGGTTAACGGAAGCGCCATTGGTAGTGTTGGACCTATGCTGTCTGTCTCTGTCTTTATCCTTACGTTTTTTCGGAAGATCGGTAGTCGGATGGCTTACCAAAGCCATATCGGAGATCAAGGACTGAGAGCGAAAATATCTAGCTACAATAAGGGCCTGATGACTTATAGTTCTGGCGTTGAACAAAGCACAAAAGTGACAGCGAGGGACGTCGTGGTCTGGGCTTAGACAGGTGATGCAGTAAGAATGACGTCTCGGTCTGATATTTGCTTTCCACAGGCAAGACAATAACTTTTTTCTGATATCGGTTAGAGCAAAAAAAAGGGATCCCCAATGGGGTACTTAGCTTTAGAAGACTTCAACTCGGAAACGAAAACTCAGGTAGAGGCCGACTGGCACTTGTGCAAACTTCTTCTGCTTTGGGCTCCTTGGCAAGGAAGACTGATGTAATGGCATTGGCTGCCTGATTTTATACCACTGACGACCTGACATCAGTCCTGGAACGACAGTAACCGAAGCAGAAATACTTAGCCTCTGGTATTTGGGCCGACTGAAGGCAGTGAAACAAGAAGAACATTTTCCTCATCATGCTGACCACCTCTCCTTTGGAAAGGCTTATGGAGGACCGAACAGGAGGTAGTGAAAATAGGCCTTGAATGCCCTCATGGCAATTTCTCTAGGAATAGAAAGGGAAGCCTGGATGAAATAAGACCCGATGGGAATGGAGGGGAATGGATCCGTGGAGATCTTGTGCTTTGAGAAGTCATATTCAAGACAAATGGATCTGACCGTTTAAGAACATTGGCATGTGGCTCTGATGACGGAGCTGAAGTTGAAGGACATTCTAGAGACTTTTTTCGAGACTTCTTAGTTTTGAGTATCACTTTTAGCTTTTTCAGTCTTAAGAGTTTGAGCCCTATCTGTTGAAGAAAAGGATTTAGAAGGCATGAGACCTAGGGCAATTAATTTGTTTTTATGACCAACTGAGGCCCTAATATTGAAACCAGAGCAGATATTGCAGTCTACATCAAGGTGGGCCAGACCCAGACAATAAAAGCATTCCCTGTGGGCATCAGAATTTGGTTTTATGCCCACAGAGAAATACACTTCTTAAACCCAGAAGGTTTTTCTGACATCTTAACAGCCAACAAAAAGGCAGTAACAAAATCTTAGCAAGAAGGCTGAGAAGTGATAGAACTGTACTATCCAACTATAGCAACAGATAAAAAAGAATTTTTAAGGGAAAGAGAAAAATAGATAAAGAAGAAAAACTACCAACATTGACAGAAAAAGGCACTCAAGAAGTACAAAGGAGTGCCAACACTGGTAACAAAGAAGTACCAAAAAAAGGTAACTTAGCTCTTAGAAAGTTAAGTAAAATACCAAAAATACAACTCACAAAACTCAGTTAGTAAGAGGAAATTTGAAGATTACACCCAAAACACTCGAGAGCTAGGAATTTGCATCTGAAACCTACTGGCGGTACACAAGAATCTGAGGTACGTTTGATTGATAGAGCATTATGGGTAAAGGGAGAAGCTTGAGGGTTCTAGGAACTGATAATCTGGAAAACTTGTCCAAGTTGGATCAGTCTTGGATCAAAACCAATCAGTTGAGGAATGAATGAAAATGACATCAGATTCGAGCTTACAGGACTTTGTAAAAGTATGTACAAAAAACCAAGCTGCTGTTCTTAAATTACTTCTAGAATCCATCCATTTTCAAAAAGCCATAAATAAAGCTAAGGCCTTGGAAGCACTGCCCTTGATCCTGCCTAGAATCGTTTTGTTGTGGTAAGTATAAAAAACATAATAGTCTTAGACAACCATTTGGAAATAGTCTGCTTTGACACAGGCCATCTTGTCTTCTTACCTTCACAAGAAACAAGCAACTGATCCAAACATACGAAAGATTTACCCCGGGATTCATAAAGCTTGCGCCAGGTGCAGGTGTAGCATCGGTGTTCCAACACCAAATATGGCCGCCGAATGATCCGGGTACGAGCTGTTCCACTCGCACTACCTGTGTACGCTGCACCCACAGAGCTCCCGGGCCCTGTATGCTAATTACCCCATGTGCAGCAGTGTAACATGCAAATGAAGGTATGTAGCGATCCAGGAAGTGGTGCAGGCGTAGTGTAAGCATGCAGAAATGTAAACCGTAAAAAACAGTTTACATTTTTGCAAACATAAAATCGGAGCCATGACAGTCGACCAAACACATGTATTATGTTGTTACTATATGCTAATGGCTAAATATATAACCATTGGCATAAAAAAACATGTACAAAATATAAAATTAACATTTAATATATATAAGGTTTTTATAGTTTTTGTAATTATGAACCTTGATTAGGTGATTATGTGTGTTGGTATAAAGGGTGTGTTTTTGTAGTGCTTAATGTACACCTGAATAAGCTCGTTTGTGAAAGCGCTTGTGTTTTGCTCTAGTAAAGGCCTTTTTGGAGATCACAGCCATCAGCGTCTTCTTTTTTACTACAAGGACTTCATTTTAGAGACATTTTGGTGTGTATATGCTAGCAGTTGCTGTTTTTATTTTACCTTGTTTTTTCCTGCTGCATTTACACGCAGATGGCTGATGAAATTATAGAGTTGGATTTATCTAATCCGGTGATTCTTCCAAAGACTAATAACTCTAAACTACAGCATTATTTGTTGATCATTACTGGAGCAGTGAATCCCTTGGTGAACTGTAAGGATACGTTGTCGTATACAAGGGATGACAACTTTGATGTTACTGCCTTAAAGACAAGATTGTTTAGCCTCGAGAAGGAGCTTTACAAGCTCAAGAGAAGTCAATATCAGAAATATCACCTCGAGGTATGTTTAACTGAACAAATCATACCTCGTGGATTGCGGGTTTTGAAAATGCCTTCTTTTCATAATGGTGATGAACTCCTATTGATGGAGTGGCAGAAATTGAATTTAAAAACTAGCTTTGAATATCTGCGTTTACTTATTTCAGCAGCGGAGAGGGAAATGGCAAGTTTGACTAATACTATCAATACTATATATAATGAATTGCTTAAACAATATTCTGCTGATGTTACTGATTTTTACATAGAGGACATGCTCAATTCACTTGCTCTGTATGAGAGCAAGTTGCAGAAAATGAAAATTGATAAAATCGTGAGGGATAGAGCCGATTTTCGAGCAGGGAACGTATTCACTTGGCCCAGAGAGGAACGTACACGAGTAGGACACACTTCGCAGAATGCAGGGACGATAGAGGAAGTAGGGCATACTTTGCAGAGCACAGGGACGACAGAGGAAGTGGTAACGTCGGTTACTGCTATGGCAGAAGTGCCGCTGACGTCCAGAGAGTGGAATGGGGATATGGTTGCTTCCAGATCCGTTAATTCATCCTCCAAAGAGACAGGGACAAGAAGGAAGACCTTTATTGCCACGGCGCAAGTACACCGAGAAAGACTGGATTCCACTGACACTGCTGGAACTGAGCCATGTAATTTTTTACAGAGATACAACATAGAGTTCCCTCTACCCATGAGAGAGAACTCCACTGCTTCGAGAAGAGATCCATCGAGAGGCAGGAGCCTAACACGGGGCAAAGAGAAATGGGACAATGCACCTATGAGTCAGTTAAGTATCAAGAAGGCATTTTTGAATGCAAAAAGGGAATGATTTTAAATTTATCTAGTGTGTTGCTGAATATGCATCAGGTGGCAGTCCATGAAAAAGGACTGTCTTTATATACCTACTAGTCGCTCATGTTTTGCAGATGTAATTTTGGACATTAAGACTTTCACTAGAAATCTAACTTTGAAATTGTTGTATTCAGGAAATGAGTCTGTTGAATGTTCTAACATGTTTGTTAGACCTAGTTCTTTTATTCCGAATGTGAATCCTATTATTAATGCTTTTGAGAAGTTATGTATTAGGGATATATATGATGCGAATATGAGTGCAAACACTTATTTTAACAAGAGGGGTTATTCGAATTTGAATAAGCAAGAAGCCATAGCTCTGCAGGAGTTGGAGAATGATGAGCGCCTTGTTTTTAGACCAGCTGATAAAGGAGGTCTTATTGTGGTCCTTGATAAGGGTTGGTATGAGATGAAAATGTTGGATAGTTTGGCAGACAACTTATTTTATGAGGAATTAAGTATTACTCAGGTCAATGGACATATAGATATAGTTGCTGATAGTGTTAGGTCTCTTTTTGAGCAACAGTTAATTGACAAAAAATTGTTTGACTATTTTTTAACTACTAAAACTCTTATACCCATTTTACAGGGTTTACCTAAGGTGCACAAATCTATTTTGAACCCGCCAATGAGACCAATTGTCTCAGGGCGAGGATGGTGCACCAAATCCATCTCTATATTTATAGAAAAACATCTCAGACCGATTTTGAATGATATACAGCATGTACTTAAGGACACGGAACATTTTCTTAGTGACCTTTATGATTTTTTATCTACATATGATGATTGTCGAGTTATGTTTGTTACTCTTGATGTAGTTTCACTTTTTACGGTAATACCCAATGAGGCAGGGGTTAGATCAGTTTGGCATTTTTTGAATAGTTATGCATTATATAGTCAAGAATTAGTATGTCTATTGACAGACCTCTTGAAGCTAGTGTTAGAACATAATGTTTTTTTATTTGGACATCAGATGTTCAGACAATGCAATGGCGCAGCTATGGGCACGTTTGGGAAGAGGATCATGTTTTCAAAGGTTCCTTTAAGGAACACATTCGGTTTTATCGTAGATTTGTGGATGACGTTTTTATCTTGTGGGAGGGTGATGAAGACAGTCTTTGTAGATTTTTATGTTTTGTCAATGAGTCTACAGAATTCCTACGCTTTACACACAGGATGTCATATAATGAATTAGACTTCTTAGATGTGGCAGTTGTGAGAGATGAAAGAGGGTTAGTGTATACTAAGCAACACAGGAAGGATTGTCATGTCAATCACCTTCTTCACCGGAGTAGTGCACATCCACCTCATATTTTTAAGAATATTGTTACTAATCAAGTTATGAGGGCCTCCAGACTTAGTGTGAGAGAGGTAGATTTTAACAATGAGCTGGATAGAGTGACTGTTTTTTTGAGCAAGCGAGGTTATGATGACAAAACTTTAGCTAGGAATATACCATTAGCTGCTAGTAAGCGAGGTGCAGAGGCTAAACCCTATTTTTCTAAGAAAAGACAGCTATCACAACGTCCGGAGAGTAAGTCTGCACACACCAGGTTAAGAGTGTCCCTGAAGTATACAGCTGATGTGAATAGATATACTGATATCATTAGGAAACATTGGCAGGTTCTATTGACAGATAGCACCATAGCTGGTATAGTTGATACTGTACCGAGAATCAGTTATAGGAATGATAAATCAATAAAGATAAGATTATGTTATCCTAAGGAGGTTAGGTTAGATGGAGAATACACTGGCACTATTCAATGTAGATCATGTAATTGGTGCAGTTTTATAGATACTGGTCTGTCATTCCATCATCCAGATCAGGGCAAGGACTATACTTTTCGTGTTTCAGCGTCATGTGATAGCAGACATGTTGTTTATCTAGCTAGCTGCAGGGTCTGTGCAAAGTTTTATATTGGCAAGACAGATAGACATCTTAGAGAACGCATTAGGGAACACGTTTACAACATCAGGAAAGGTAGTAACACAAATGTACTTGCTAAGCATGTAGCTAGTACAGACACATCTCATGTTTTTAGCTTCAGAGTCATTGGTTTACTTCATGAGAGCCTTAGACAAGGTGATGTCTGTAATAGGACTGAAAATCAGGAAGCTACATGGATTATAAAATTGAGGAGCACTGAAGGGCATGGGCTTAATGAATGTATCCCTTTAAGACCCAGATTGAAAAGGAGGCCGTTGAAAAGATAATTTTTGAATATCAATATGATGTTTTTATATGTATTAAATTTATTTATACATTTTTAGTATGAATGTATTATATGTATGTACTTGAGAAGTCATCATATATATTTGTTGTTTTTTATAGTTTTTGTAATTATGAACCTTGATCAGGTGATTATGTGTGTTGGTATAAAGGGTGTGTTTTTGTAGTACTTAATGTATACCTGAAGAAGCTCGTTTGTGAAAGCGCTTGTGTTTTGCACTAGTAAAGGCCTTTTTGGAGATCACAGCCATCAGCGTCTTCGTTTTTACTACAAGGACTTCATTTTTAGAGACGTTTTGGTGTGTATATGCTAGCAGTTGCTGTTTTTATTTAATATATATAGTCACACTATCGCAACGTGGAAGCTCAGGGCAAAGGCGTGCAAAGGGAATCGCAAGGAAAATATAAAAATATAGAATAAAACTGCAATGTAACACATATCATGATTTCCCCATAACAGTCAATGACAGGCATGCTACACCATACTATGGCGCAAGGGTTGCTAAGGGGCTGTGACAGTGTTATGCGCGGTAGCTAGGAATTAGTAGGCAATGCCATGCAAATGAGAGGAGAAATAGTGAATCACAGATTCCCCGCTGGTGTAAGGATGCACCTCACAGCGTAGCGTTAGAATACCGAGGTGTGCCCTTGAGATAAAGATGACATCAAGAGAGGGGTGTGTCGCCATTGCTGTAAGCACATTGGAGCATTGCTAAACTGGTTTGCCCCTAGCTAGGCAAAGCTGCAGGACAGGGGTGTGTTGAACTGGCCATAGCTTTGCTTAGCTGAGAGTACACAAGGTAACCGAGTATGCATGTGAAGGTAACCGAGTATGCATGCGAACGGAGATGAAAACGCAAGTAAACCCGGTAAACGGGTTTGCGCGGCGCGCATTGCAGCTGAATCAGGAAGGATATAGGAAAGAAATAAGGAAATGCTGCAGCAGGGAAATTGGAGTACAAATGACTAATTACCAGCTAGGAGACTACAGTGGGTCATTGACAACAGCTAACAAGTTTGCAAGCAGCGAACTGCAGAACAGGAAAGGGGAGGGGCTGTACTGCAAAGAAAACAGTAAAGTGTCAAAGCAGAACAAAGCAGATTTACAATATATCAGCTGCAAGACACATTTTGCCATGAATGGATAGGGAAAGTACAAAACAAGAAAGACGGCAGGTGGATGCATGCTTGATAATGGGAGGGGATCCAGATTTAAAAGTGAATTAAAGGGCAACAGATTAATCAAGGCATGCAAGCATAACTCCACAGTAAAGGCCCCACACTTGCAGTACTCATTGTAAAACCCATAATTAAGATACTCTGCAGCTGGAATAGCTCATACACACCCAACGACATCAGCAGCATCTATAGCACAATAGTATAAAGTGTGAAAGCACCTCACACACATTTGTGTATTCCCATACACTCTGCACCAATGGTGTATACAGACGGGGAACTTTTAGTAAGTACATGTTAGGGGCTGCCATAGCTTTGATCCACCAGCATGTGTTGGGAGACTGAAGGTGGTGTGGAGGATGATGCACACGACCACCTTAGGCACCAGAGGAGGAGGAGAGTGTTCAGACCCAGGGTAACCTACCAGGGGCTACATGATCTGGAGATAGAGTGTTACAGGGTGGACAGGGACATCCTACAGCAACTTGTGGAGCTGTGCCGGCCACGTCTCAGAGCCAGAACAAACAGAGGGGAACCCATCCCAGTGGATACAAAGGTATGTGTAAGCCTAAGAATACTAGCTACAGGTACCTTTCAAAGACCAATTGGGGATATCATGGGTATCTCACAGGCATCAGCATCCAGGGTGCTATACCAGTTCCTAGATGCCATGTTAACACATGCCAATGAACACATATACTTCCCCTGAATGCAGGAGGAGTTGGGCAGCAATATGCGTCTCTTCCACCGTGTGGCAGAATACCCGGAAGTACTGGGTGTAATAGACTGCACGCACATACACATCAAGTCACCACCCAGTGAGCAGGGTAGGCGCTACATAAACTGCAAGGGATACCCCTCCATCAACTGCCAGGTCGTTTGTAATGCCCAGGGCATTATCATGGATGTGTGTGCTGGCAGCCTTGGAAGCTATCACGACTCCCACATCTGGCATGCTCACAGCTGTATCAGGTATTTGCCAGGGGGGACATCCCAAATGGCCACGTGGTGGGGGATGCTGGCTATGCACTGGAACCGTGGATGATGACTCCCATCAGAAATGTAAACACACCCATGCAGGAACGCCATAATGAGGCACACACACAAACCAGAATCATCATAGAGCATGTGTTTGGGATGCTGAAATCACGGTTCCATTGCTTGGACATATCTGGTGGAGCCTTGCAGTACTCTCCAGGCACGTGTGCCCACATATTCACAGTATGTGCCATGCTACACAATATGATCCTGCAGAAACAGCTGCAGCAGGGACAGAATGGTGAAGGCCATCACAGCCCAACACCATTGCCAAGGGCCCCACAGGCACAGAAGTACTCAGACCATGAACACACTGAGCCAGCCCCAGTAGGCAGATGGAGGCGTGCCCAGTATGCCCATGCCTTGGCAAAGAGGGAATGTATAGCACACACACTGACAGTGTAGGCACCTAGGGACTGACACCTTTCTCCACCTGCACACAATAAAAATGGATGGCACACACACAAGACTACCTGTAAATTGTCATGTATAGGCAGTCTACTGTGTGCATCCAACACAGGCAGCCCTCAACTATTGCACGCACAACTGCCATTGGCACACGTTAAGTCAACACCTGAACACCACAAATTAAGCTATCAGCATGTGCTGATACTGTATGTATAGGTTCATAGGTAGGTACTTGGCCAACTGCCAGAGGCCATTCATAAGCCTAGCCAAAATGTGTCAGCTTTTGCTACCCCATTGATTCATTAACTGTCCCTCTGTGGAGCAGAGCCAATGGCGGGATCCCTGGTGTGTATTTACTGTTCCCCATCCACTCTTCAAGGTTTCTCTAGAAGAGTGTTACTGAGGGGGCTCTGTATAATGTAGTTAGGGATGTTGTTCCAATGTATGGGGAGTGTCTGTGACAGGAATCCATCCCTCCAGCATCTTCCAGTTATTGTTGTGGCAAGGTTCAGCTCACTACAGTATGTGGCTCACTGTGACATGGATTCCCATAGGTGGAGCATATCCATTAAGCTTGAATTCGACATGGCTGTGTTGGCTAGCAGAGATCATACCTGGATAAATGAGATGCCACTGAGTAAAGCAGGAGTTTATTCAGTCTGGCTGCATAGGGCATATATTTGAGGCCAATAATCCCCTTGACGAGGTATATTCGTGGTCCTTCCAGCTGTTGGAAGTGTCTTCTGAGGTACATCCCAAATGGGTTATTATACCCTATGATGGGACGTGATGAGTAAAGAGGCACTAATAACCCCAGTATGTCTAGATGGGAACCCTTTAGTTATCAGATGGCCTACATAGAAGGATGTCCTAACTACTTTGGAGATATGATTGTCAAAGGAGAGATCACCATCTACCTTAGTCCCCAGATACCCCATTACCTCGTCCATATTAAAGTGGCTGCCACTTATGTGTTAATATGTGGGTGCTTAATATTCCACAATGGAATGACCATGTATTTAGTGGCACTTAGCTGAAGGTCATGACTCTGACGCCCTGTGTCGGTCTCTGTGAGGCCCCTTGAGGGATGTCTATGTCAGCTGGACTATCAATCATGGCTCGCAGTTCGCAGTCATTGCCAAACATGGTCTGCCGTAGTCCACCTGTGTTTGCCTGTACCTCTGAGAAGTATATGCCAAAAAGTAGGGCTCCCAGGACTGAGTCCTGTGGGACACCAGTCGTGACTGGTCAAGAGTTGGACCTGGAGACCGCTAGTCGTACCATGTGGGTTCGGTGTGTAAGCCAGTTGGCAACCCAACCTGTGATGTATGGGTGTATGTACAGGCTGGTGTGTTTATCAATAATACCTGAGTGGGTCATGGTGTCAAAAGCCTTGGCGAGGTCCAGGTAGTATGTGTGAACCGCCTCTCCCCTCATCTAACGTCTTGGTGACTGTATGTAAGACGTCAAACAGGTTCAGTAGGCATGAACTGCACTTAACCAAGATGACCTGGGTTGGGTCACGTGTTTGGAGGTTACCAATGTCTTTGTTAATGAGTGCCATGAGGATGTGCACCATACCATTGCAGACCAGGCTAGTCAGGCTTATGGAGTGGTAGTTACCATGGTCAGTTGTGATTCCACCTTGGAGTGGAATAACCGTTGCCACACGCCATTGTATGGGCATGTAGCCTGTGGAGAGGCTAAGGTTGAAAAGTTTAATTAGGTGGGGGGTCAGGTTGTCTTGTACTGTTTGCAAGATGCAGTCTGGGACAACATCTGCCTCCACTGATGCTGTGTTCTGCTGTTAGAGTGGACCATTTCCACCTGTGTATCTCTGATGTGTGGGATACTGTACCTTTCGGGTAGTGTTGTGGGCTCTTTAGGGGGTGAAGTATGCACTGAATGTATCTGCAAGGATGTTAGCGATATCAGTAGGGTCAGCATATTTTGTGCTATATTTCCCCGGCACAGTGCAAATCTGTGTGTCACTACTTAGATCCCTGACATAGCCAAAGAAGGCTTTGTGGTTATCTTTCGAATCCTTGCGTATTTTCCTGTTGATGATGATTTCATGAGGGACCTACGTATCATACTAATAGTGGTCACTGATGTCTGCCCTTTGTGGGATTTGTTGTTTGTCTGGACCACTGTCCTACTTCTGTAGTATAGCATGTTTATTGCAGGGGGTCCACCAGACTGGTGTCCTTGTCTAGGAGGAGTGAGTCTTGGTTTACCAGTGATGGCACGTTCCATACATCCATGTAGGTGCTTATAGATTGCATTTGTAAATCTGTCTGTATCTTGAGCAGTGTTTCCCCTTAGCGTGGGGGCTGCGAAAGCCCCCACCCCTGTCTCTAGCAGTGTAAATGTAGCTGTAGGAAAGGTATACACTGTGGTTTCCGTGGGTGGGGGAAATGTTTGGGTGTGGAAACCGTGAATAGTTCATGGTCAGATATAACCAACGACTGGTTAACCTTTGCTGTGGTGCACCTGTTGCCCATGTTGGTGATGACCACTTCTAGTATGTTTCCACCCCTCGTTAGGGAGGTTACCACCTGATACAGGGCATATGAGGTAATAAATTCCAGGAAGCGCTGGGCCTGGAAGTGAGTACTTGAGTAAGTTTCCCAGTAAATGATAGGGTAGTTGACATCGACAAATACCAGTGTGTGCGGTAGGACTGTCATGTTCTCCACTGTCTCCAGGTAGGTGGAGTGGTGGTCATGGAGGGTGATCTGTAGCAGGCTACAGTTTACATTGCAGTTGTGGCTGATGTTAGCTGAACATGGATGATCTCAGAGGTATCATGCTGCCCCACTAACCTGGAGGTGTAGGTATCCCTTATGAATATGGATACACCCCCCTCCATGTCTGTGTCAGTCCAAGTTCTGTGTCTGAAATGTGTGGTATGGGTTGTAGTCTGGTAGTGCTAGTGTGCTCTCAGGAGCCTTAAGACGGAGTCTCAGTTACTGCACAGATGTTGACGTTGTCCATCCTGAGGAGTGCTGTGAGTGCATGCATGTTGTGATCAGAACCCCTGGTGT
This sequence comes from Protopterus annectens, assembly GCF_019279795.1. Classification (NCBI taxonomy): domain Eukaryota; kingdom Metazoa; phylum Chordata; order Ceratodontiformes; family Protopteridae; genus Protopterus; species Protopterus annectens. The sequence continues at coordinate 96,386,921 of NC_056731.1, read as the reverse complement.
TGAGTAGCATAACCCTCATTGATTCTGCTATTGTGCTGTCTACGGAGCTGGTATTCACCTTTGAGGCTCTCCTAAAAAAGGCACCATGGGGGCTCCAACAGCCTTGGCCAGTATTCCAAAGCCTAAGGCTGACACATAAGCTGGTATGGTATTGTTGCATGCATGTTCCCCATCTGTGCTTGTTTTTCATCTCTCCTGTAGGTAACCTACTGGTAAGCAATAGAAAGCCGTAAACTTATACAAGTCTTCTAGCTTCCAAGATGAGCTTTTGGAGCGATTAAGTATCAGTGTTCTGTATGTTCTTGCTGTACTTAACTGTTTCCTTGACTACATGGCGATATCTCACTGTATATTGTGATCTGCAAGTCTGTTTATTCACATATTATGGCTGTGACAGCCTGCACTTTAGAGGTTCACAGATAGCCTACTACCTATCTGCCCAAGGGCAATTAGAAGCATAGCTACAGTGTGTTGGCTTTCTCCGCACCATTGATGAAGTAAATGAATGTCTGTCAAGCATAGCCAATGAAGCAATTCCAGGCAGAGTTGCCAGAAGCTGTTGAAGACTGGGGTGGTGGAGGGTGATAGGGGCACTTGGTGATCTAAAGAGGACATGTTAATGTGACAATTCAACACCATTCAATTTTCCCAACAGGTCTTGCAGCTATCAAACTGGACGGGCTCCCCCACCCCCTGGCTGTATGGTTCTGGGACACATGATCCCAGGGGTGTATATTCTGTTACCCATTCAAACAAGGTTTCTCTTGATGTGCAACAATGAAAAAGATCTGCTTCAGGAACAGCCAACAACAGAAATGAAAAATAGCACTGAGAATCTGTTCACTGCGAACACATGGAGTTATGCACCGGCACCAAATAAATTCAACAGTCCATTTATTGGTAAAAAATAAAATAGTGACACAAAAACTATCCAAACAGTTTCCAAACACAAAAGTTAAGCGCTTTCATCTACTCACTCATAGACTTCATCAGAACATCTAATTTTGTTCCCAGCAGTATTTTATATAATCATCAGCCAATCAGCTGCAATAATTCATTGATAGTCACATAAATCAATTAGCTTTTTAAAGTGCTCAGTGCAATAAAACCTTGACGAACTCCCATTTTATGACTTAAACTCAGTCCCTATTACTCCTATTATTGTGTCCTTGTTCTATGACCCTACCCCCCAAATAAAAATTATATTAAATATAAAACACTCATATTCTAAAACTATATTATATTTAATCTAAAATATCTTAAAATCAGAGTATATGTACCAAAGGAAGTGTGTGCAATGAAAGAAATAGCCAAACCTAATGTATAAACCCATTAATGACTATTTTCTAATATGGGTTTAATAGAAATATTCTCGTTAATTCCTGGGTGTACGGAAGCATTTAATCTAATCTGCCACCTAGCTTCTCTATCACCCAAGTTTTTCTTTATACTTCCCCCTCTTGGATTGTATTGAATACATTCTAAAATACCAAAATTAAAAGAATCACAGCCACTACTAACGTTTAGATGCCTCCATAAAGCATTTTTAACATATTTTTTTTTCTCATGCAGTAACAATGATCATATATTCTGTTCTCCAGGCATCTATCAGTCTTTCCCACGTAGAAACAGGGACATTTCGTACATTTAGCCAAATACACTATATGAGATGTCCTACAATTTCCTTTCTGGAAAACTACTACGGTCCTATTAATATCCTCCAGTACTAAAGAAGGTACCTTAATAATGAAGATACACTGATTACACTGACCACACTTGGTAGTACCTTTCATGTTGTACTTACATTATTTTTCCTTTATTTTCCTTTCTAATTCCCTATTTAAATTACTGCCATTTTTAGAGACAAACAAAGGTTGTTTACCTATCAATTTGTAAACATTGTGGTCAGTTTTCAAAATGTTCCAATTATTTTCTATAATTTTCCTTATATCTTGAACATAAGGTGCATATTCCAATATGCAAGCCCTCAAGTAATTATTTGTAACTGTACACTCCTTATTCGAAATGTCCCCTAACAATTTGATTATACCCGTACCTAATATAGGTTTATATTTTATCCCCCATTCTTTTTTCACATATTCTTTAGTATCCTCAGTCATGTATATGGGGTACCCTCGATCCTTAAACATATTGCCTATCAAATCTATCATATCATATCCTATCATAGTCACATAAATCAATTAGCTTTTAGATTAGATTAGATTAAATGCTTCCGTACACCCAGGAATTAACGAGAATATTTCTATTAAACCCATATTAGAAAATAGTCATTAATGGGTTTATACATTAGGTTTGGCTATTTCTTTCATTGCACACACTTCCTTTGGTACATATACTCTGATTTTAAGATATTTTAGATTAAATATAATATAGTTTTACAATATGAGTGTTTTATATTTAATATAATTTTTATTTGGGGGGTAGGGTCACAGAACAAGGACATGTGTTTAAGTCATAAAATGGGAGTTCGTCAAGATTTTATAGCACTGAGCACTTTAAAAAGCTAATTGATTTATGTGACTATCAATGAATTATTGCAGCTGATAGGCTGATGACTATATAAAATACTGCTGGGAACAAAATTAGATGTTCTGATGAAGTCTATGAGTGAGTAGATGAAAGCGCTTAACTTTTGTGTTTGGAAACTGTTTGGATGGTTTTTGTGTCAATATTTTATTTTTTACCAATAAATGGACTGTTGAATTTATTTGGTGCCGGTGCATAACTCCATGTGTTCGCAGTGAACAGATTTTCAGTGCTATTTTTCATTTCTCTTGAAGTGTGTCAGTGAGGGGCTATGTCTAATGTAGTGAGGAATGTAATTTATTGTCTCACATTACATTTATTATATGTTGTTATTTCAAGAGTAAGTGAAGCTCAGTGGGTTTGGGGGCCTCCGCCCTTTGCTTAGCCTAGCTTACACACAGAAATCATCTAAATAGGAAATAAGCAGAAAAAGAAGTTATGTACTCACCATAACGTTCCATCTGAGTAGATACTTCATTTGTCTGCAACCTGTGGGAGTCGGATCCGACCTCGGATCCGAACCGGCAGCTTTCCAAGCTTCAAGATCCGAGCTCCTAGCTCCTCCCCCCTACCCATAATCCCTTACTACCAACCACATTACCTCAGATCGGTTATTTTGCCCTATAAGCTAAAGACGGAGAAGAAATTCTCCAAAGGACAACAGATTACCGAGGTTCGGGGGATGGCAGGGGGGGGGGGTCGGTTGCAGACAAATTAAGTATCTACTCAGATGGAATGTTATGGTGAGTACATAACTTCTTTATCTGAAGTAGTTACTTCATTTGATCTGCAACCTGTGGGACAGAGTCCCCAGCTTACCTAAAGGCCCTGGGTGGTCCCTACGGAAGGATATTCCGAAGCACATGAGCCAAAGGAAGCCCTACTTCTGGAGATCATGTCCAGCTTGTAATGAGAAATGAACATGTGGGAAGAAGACCAGGTAAGCTGCTGAACAAATATCATCTACTGGAACTCTAGACCAAAAAGCTGTTGAGGTAGCCACAGATCTAGTAGAATGCGCCCGAATGGCAATCGGAGCTGGCTTCCCAGCTGAAATGTATGCTTGTCTAATACATTGAGAGATCCAATTTGCCACTGTCACCTTAGAAATCGGTTTGCCCATAGCTGACGTAGCATAAGAAACAAACAACTGGTCTGACTTGTGAAAATCTTTAGTCCTATGCAAGTAAAAACGTAGTTGTCTGTGCACATCCAATTTGTGCAATATGTATTCACCTTTGTTTTGGAAACTCGGGAAGAAAACAGGGAGATTAATAGACTGATTAATATTAGTCTCTGTGGCTACCATAGGTAGAAAATAAGGATTAGTCCTGAGGGCCACCCTACCTTTGTGAAAAATAAGGTATGGATACATAACGCACAAAGCTTGCAACTCTGATACCCGCTTGGCTGAGGTAATAGCAACCAAGAAGGCCGTTTTCCAAGATAAGAATTTTAAAGGCACTGAGGCCGCCGGTTCGAAAGGTGGTCCTGTTAATGTTTGTAAGACCAAGGTAAGATCCCATGGAGGAATAGCCGGCTTAATGGGAGGCTTTAAGAGAAACACGCCTTTTAAGAAGGTTTTGCATATCTTTGCTGATGCCAAAGAATTTATGCCATCCCCCACATGATAATGAGAGATGGCTGCAAGTTGAACTTTAATGGTGGACGCACTAGCTCCCTGCCTAAAAAGGAGGGATAGGAAGTCCAGGATGGTGGGAATAGGAACCGTAAAGGGATCTAAGTCCTTATCTTTTGCCCAGATGGAAAAGCGTTTCCATTTACTGTTGTAGAGCTTTCTGGTGGATGGCTTATGAGCTGCCACCAGAATGGCCTTAACCGGGGACGAGATACTGGGAGTCCTTGCCATTAACGGAACTGGATCAACCAGGCCGTGAGCTTGAGGTTGACTAGGTTCGGAGTGTGTCATCTCGTCGGATGCGAGATTAGGTCTGGTCTGGGATCCAGAACCCATGGGGGGGCCACACTGTGAGACTGCAGAAAGGGGAACCAGACTTGTCGAGGCCAGAATGGCGCAATGAGAATCACTTTGCTCCCCAACCGACAGGCTTTCTGGATGAATTTCGTCATCAAAGGAAGGGAAGGATACGCATAAAGGAGACCGGGCGGCCAAGCATGAACCAGAGCGTCCCTGGGGGATTCCCCTCTGGGGGGAACTATTGCGAAGTAATCGCTGCATTTTGAGTTTAGAGGAGAGGCAAAAAGGTCACAGCGAGGTTGACCCCATTTGAGGAATATCTGCTTCGCGACAGAGGGATTCAGAGACCACTCGTAAGGGCTGAGAAACACCCGACTCAAGCTGTCTGCTAACATGTTGGACCGCCCCGGAATGTGCGTTGCTATCAGAAAGCGGTTGGTGGAAATAGCCCATTCCCACACTCTCATGGCTTCTCGACACAGGGGGTAAGACCTGGTCCCTCCCTGTTTGTTTATATACCAGACAACAGACATGTTGTCCGTCTGGATTGCAATAGTCCCCAGAGGTAGAAGGTGATGGAGAGCTTGCAACGCCAACAGCACTGCCCTCATCTCTAGGACGTTGATATGCAATGCAGTCTCTAGAGAAGTCCACGTGCCTTGGACGGACTTGCCTGCGCAATGCCCGCCCCACCCGAGGCAGGAAGCGTCCGTGGTCAACGTGGCTTTGACTGGGGGAATCACAAAGGGTCTCCCTTCTTTGAGTTCTCGAGCCTGTAACCACCAAAGTAGGGAGTCCCTGCATGCCCTGCTCAGAGGAATCGGCATGTCCAAGGGATGGACCGATAGTGACCATTGGACCTGGAGAGTCCATTGTAACACTCGCATTCGCAGACGGGCATGGAGAGAGGCCGATCGCTGCTGACATAGACCCTAATGCCCTCAGGACTAATTCTGCTGGAGGAGCGCGGCTCCGAAGAATGTCCAAGACTTGGCAAGACAAACTGTTCAGTCTGACCGATGTCAGAACCACTCTGGAGATTCGAGTATCCAACCTGGCCCCTATGAATTCTAGGGCTTGAGTGGGGCACAGGCAGGATTTCTTTAGATTCACTGAAATGCCCAAATGACCAAACAGAGATAGGGCGTAATCTCTCACCGTAACCAGAAGATGCTTGTTGGGGGCGGTGAGGAGCCAGTCATCCAGGTAAGGGAATACCTGAATGCCCTGGAGTCTCAGGTGGGCTGCAACCACTGCCATGACTTTGGTAAACACTCTGGGGGCTGAGGTTAGGCCAAATGGAAGAACCCTGAACTGATAATGACTGGCTCCTAGCCGGAAGCGGAGGAACCTCCTGGATCGTCTGTCCATTAGTATATGGTAGTACGCATCTTTGAGGTCCAACGAGCACATCCAGTCGTTCTCCTGCAAAAGGGGGAGAAAAGATTGGAGGGTGACCATCCGGAACTTTTCCTTGGGTATAAACAGGTTCAGGGAGGAGAAGTCTAGGATGGGTCTGAGATCCCTCGTTTTCTTTGGCACCAAGAAGAACCTGGAGTAATAACCCAATCCGGATTGATCTGGGGGGACGAGCTGGATGGCTCTTTTTCTTAGCAACTCTGAAATTTCTTGAGTTGCAGACTCCCTTTGATGGGGTGGAACATCGGGGAGATGTTTGGGTTTGGGAGGGGGGTGCGAGAACGGTATCGTGTAACCTCTGGATATTATCCGGAGCACCCATCGATCATTTGTAATGGACTCCCAATTTGACAGGTGCTCCGATAATCGCCCCCCCGACTGCCTCCAGAGAGGGACAGTCTGGCAAGCCCTCAGGGCTGTTGCGCGGGTCCCTCCGAGAAAGGTTCTCTAGACCCGAAGTTACGCGGGCCCCCTCTGCCTCTGGGCCGGCGTCCACCTTGTCCTCCTCTGCCTCTAGAGGACGAGTTGTCCGCAGCGGGACGGGAATGCTGAGATTTACGGAACCACAGCTTCTTTTGCCCCCTCTGATTCCTGGAGAAGGATCTTTGGGGGTTAGAGAAGCGGACTCCGACGGCCGACAGCGTCTTCCCATCTTTTTCGCTTTGGACAAGCGTGTCGCGAACTGATGAGCCAAATAAGGCTGAACCATCGTAAGGGGCATTCGCGAAGGACGCCTTGAAGGGATCCGTGAAGTCGCAAAGGCGGAGCCAGGAGTGCCGCCGCAAGACTACTCCCGCTCTGCTAGCTCTAGCGGCTCCTTCCGTGGCATGGGAAAGAAGCCGCATAGATGTATTTGATATGGACTTTAGAGTGGCCATTCGAGTCTCAAAAACCTTTTTGTCTGGGACCGACATGGACTCCGGAGGGGCTGCAGCGTATTCTTTAATTAAGTCACGCTGTAGCCTGAAGGTGTGTGCCATGTAGTTCAGCGACCTTATGGCAAAGGTCGCTGAAGCAAACATCCGCTTCCCAATACGGTCCAAAGCCCGGGACTCCTTGTCCGGCGGATGGACCGAAGAACTTTCTTGGGCAAGTTCTTTCTTAGTGGCCGCCACCACCAACATAGCATCAACCGGCGCACCTTTGGACCAAGAAGGTCTATCAGAAGGAGGGCTAAGGACCTTATCTGGGTGTCTAGGGATAGGCTTCCACGGTGTCGGGCTCCTTCCAAGCCCTGGTGGTAATTAAGTCCACCAAGGGGTCGGCTGGGGGGGACACCCAGGAGGTAGATGGGCCTGCCTCAAAGGCCTCCAGAAATACGGACTCGTCCAGGGAGGGCTTTTGGGCAGACCACCACCCTCTTATACGCAACATTTCCATGATGTCTCCAAATGAGACATCTTCGGGGGGGGGTGACCTTGGGGAACCCTCCGTATCATCCAAATCCCGTATCCGTGGTAATGGACTCGGGGGAGTCCAGGTTCCTCCTTTTGCACTGGTGCTTCCGAGGCACCTCTTCGGCGGGGCTGTCCGAAGAGGGCTCGTCCACCGGGTGGTGTTCCTCCCTAGGAACTAACTGGAGGCTTTGGGCAGGCTGTCCAGATGGACGGATGATCGAAGACAGACCCTGATACAGTGGGGGCACGGGTGGATCCAAAGGCCCGGTCGGGGACCTGGATGACCTCAACAGTACCCTCTCCACCACCTCAAAAGCCGAGGGAGATTCACTGTCACCAGCCTGAGAAAGCAACCTCCTCGGCTCCGAGGATAGGATCGGGGTCGGAGCAATCGGACCCGAGGTAGTGGTGTGCTCCGCTCCAATCGGCGCCGAAGACACAACCACCCCCTCGGATCCGATGCTCAACCCTCGGCCCCGAGAGCTTGGATCCGACAAGCTCGAAGGTATAGTCGGCATCGAAGACACTATCCCTGTCGGCGCCGACGTATCCCCGGATCCGAAAGGGCCTGGATCCAAAGACCAGATAACGGGTCGGAGAAGGAGCGATCGGGGCAAAAATGGGGGCTGCACTCCCTCCCAAGGGGCAAGAGCATCCCCATCTGCATCTGGGTCTGTAAAAATCTTCGCATCATCCGATCCATGTCCGCTTCGGAGATGCTTCTAGTAGACCGCGAGCAGGTAGTCAAGGCAGGCCGAGAGGGCCGCCTCAAAGACCTCGAGGGAGACCTATCCTCCTCCTCCGGCTCCGGAGAAAAGGAAGGTGAACGGAGCCGAGAGGACAAGGATCCGGAGACCCTCTCAGGGGACTTCAAAATCTTTTCAGGCGGAGCCGAGGGATGAGACTCGGCCCGCCTCTTTGAAGTATGGCCCTCTCTCTCTCTATGTTTCTTCTTCTCCTTGTGGGAAGAAGAACCAGACTCCACAGAGCTAGTACCCGATAAGGGAGGTTGAGTCCCGGGGTACAGCTAAGGGAGTAGCCGGCTCCGAAGCTACAGGAGTAGCTTGAACCCGGCTGGGAGAGGAAGAAGAAGCCGATTCCTGAGGGAGTTTTCCCGCCAGGATCAGCTTGTTCTTCCTGTCCCTAAGTGCCCGAGGGTTGAAGGCCACACAAATTTGGCAGGCCTCCGACAAATGTGCTGCCCCCAGACATAAAACACACTGAGTGTGGCCATCAGCTGGGGAAAGCTTGTGGCCACACTCAGTACATTTTGAAAATATAGCCTTAGACTCAGCCATAAATTCTCTCTCACACACACACACACACACACAAACACTAAGGGTGGGAGGGGGAGAGACAAATTTAAACTAAGGAAAAAAAGAGTTTTTTTTTTTTTTTTTAAGTGGGTTTTGAAGGATTCGACAGTAAAACAACACACACACAATTTAAAACTAAAATAGCTATAGAAAAGGAACAATCTCACCAGGCCAGGAGCTCTTCACTAAGAAGCAACTGCCTTTAGCCGTGGCAAAAAACGATCTGAGGTAATGTGGTTGGTAATAAGGGATTATGGGTAGGGGAGAGGAGCTAGGAGCTCGGATCTTGAAGCTTGGAAAGCTGCCGGTTCGGATCCTTGGTCGGATCCGACTCCCACAGGTTGCAGATCAAATGAAGTAACTACTTCAGATGCAACGTTAATGTCAACAGTGTAATGGTTACAGCATCTGCATAGTATTGGTGCATTCGAGGTCCCAATCCCAACAAAGTCAGGGATGTTTATCATGTTAAAAAGTATACCTTAACCACAGCTTGCATATATAGGTAGTAATCGTCTGTAAAATAAACATTCAAAACACCCATATAAACCCATGTGTGCTGGAGAGTAAAGTCAACAGAGAACGTAATATTATGTAAGCACATAGTGAGATGTTACTTCACTGAAATGTATACATCCTGTATAGTTAGCGGATGTGGCTGTGTTTGCGCGCACAGGTTATACGTTACAAAGTTTGTTTAACTGTGTTTAACTGCTGCTATAATGTCACACAAACACTTTTGAACATGCTTACAACTGCTTAAATGAGCCTTATTCTGGAGTAAAAAACATTTGTAAAGCATTGCAGGTGCTGAACCCTGGACCATGCACTCTATAGTCATGGGACTTACCACTAAGACATCTGAGGTGTACACATGTTTCACGGTCTTTAGACTACACCTTATACCATATGCATTCCACTGTTGTTGTGTCTTTCGGCTTTTCCCAGTTAGGGGTCGCCACAGCGGAACTCCGGTCCGCTAATGATTGGCAGTGGATTTTTACGTGCCGAGTTGCCAGCCCTGACACACAACCTTCAACGAAGGTACGCCCATTCACGTATGTCTCCTCACAGAAGACGCTCTAGCTGAGAATCGAATGGGACAACATCTTGCTGTGAGGCGACAACGCTACCGCAGCACCACCACCGCACCATATGCATTCCACTGTAATGATCACAAATGGGACAGTCATTTTGTGTACATATGTACAGTATATTGTAATGTACTGTAGTTTGTGAACCAACACATACAAGTCTACATATGTATTACTGTTACAAATTAATATGAAATATATATATATATATATATATATATATATATATATATATGCATGTCAGTGATGTCTGCACATATATATATATATATATATATATATATATATATATAGATATATATATATACATATACAGTTACAACAGCCATATATATAAACATCTATGAACACACTTTGTGACACGGAAGCAATCCAAAGGAATGGAAGTGTACACAAAATACATGCAGCTCTGGTATTACAACTATTAATATTAACCTAATTCATCATAGAAGGGATAGTTGTTGTGTATGTGAAGATTGGGGTGGGGGAGGAATGATGGGTAATGAAATCATGCATCAAGGAGAGCCTGGGTTAGATGTTCAATAAGTGAACTGGAGGGGTATACCTGGAGTATGGGGACAATATAAAAAGGACACAAAACAAGGACCTTTCTCATTCATAATACACCCTGTCATGTCACACTGCAAAACCTAATTTCACAAACATATGAACATTAACATATGTCAGACATATGTACACTGATTGACTGTCACATTTGTTTTCAGTAGTGAGGAATGCCTGTAATAAAATGTATATTCTAAACACCATAATATTTGTACATATCTCAGATGCCTTAGTGGTAAAGTCAGTGACTGCGGTGTTCATGGTCCCGGGATCAAGACCTGCAAGGGCTGTTATGGTATCTTGAGGGCCAGAATAAGGGCTGTTGGATGCAGGTGGATTAAAGCACTTTTAGACTTGAAAAAGCCCAGCACTATGGCAGGGTGAAAGCGCTTGCATTTATTGGAGAATAAATTGCTTTCTGGTGTGTCCAGACCATTTTTTTTATTTTTGAAGTTACCAGTTTTATGGTCTGTGTTTCCACGTTTGGTTTTTACTTTTAAGCAATTGCAAGAGGGTTTGCACGACGGCGCTTAAACACGGTTAAACGGAGAACAGCGTCACAGGTTTAACCTTTGCTTAACATTGCGCAGAGCATGGGCAAACCTGCTTACAACCGCTTAAATGTGCATTATTCACACTTTCCCCACCAGTGTCTACTCTGAGAGGTAAAATAATAACACCTTCCAGGATTAGAACCCGCAACCATGTACTCCATCTTTAGTATAACCTACCACTAAGCTACCTGAGATGTACCTATGCCAGTTGTGTATGCAGACAGGTTAAAACATAAAAGGGAGGAATGTGTTGAAATAGGACAACCTGCCATGTACCCAATGAAAGGTGTATGTTCATATATTTATATATATATATATATATATATATATATATATATATATATATATATATATATATATATATCTACATATATATATATATATATCTACATAGATATATATATATATATATCTACATAGCTATATATATATATATATATATATATATATATGTGCAAACCACCCTAGCGTGAACCAAAGCAAAATTCAATTATCGTAATCACCCCAGGAACAGAGCCGAAGAAATAGAAACAGAATGTCCTCTGTTAAAGTTCGTTAGCAAGCAAGTAAAGTCCGCTGCAATGCTTCTATGTAAAACTTCGTTGACAAGCAAGTAAATTCACTGCAGTACGCCAACGCGTAATATTGGACCATTCGGTGCAAAAAATTTTCTTGTAGTTGCGCCAATAGGTAAAACAAGATAAATCCAAAATGTTAGCATCAACTAGCACAAACCATTCGGCACTGTGATAAAAATAAAAACTATTTATTGAAGGATTGTGAGCGCTTTCGCGGGCATCACACCCGCTTCTTCAGACAAACATTAAAACTCTTTCTGAACATGTTTAAAAAGCATTTCAACAATACTAGCATCCAATGCAAAGACAGCCGCTGACTCATGTGACACAAACCTGGGAATGTTAAAATGCGATGTTATCTTTTAAAGCAACAGCCTTTCATTATCAGACATAAGTACAACATAACAGATATTGTTTATACCAAATCACGCAACTAAATTCCCTTGAGCAGCAGACCCTTTATGTTACAAGAGAGTGATTTGTATTGTGTTAATTTAGTTATATTAATGGTATTTGAGTGGACTAATATAATATCTGTGTTTTCGTTTTCATTATTGTTCAGTAGTATGTATGTACATGTTCTCTTGTAACATCACAACTTCCACTGTCTTTAGTTGCGTGATTTGGTATAAACAATATCTGTTATGTTGTACTTATGTCTGATAATGAAAGGCTGTTGCTTTAAAAGATAACATCGCATTTGAACATTCCCAGGTTTGTGTCACATGAGTCAGCGGCTGTCTTTGCATTGGATGCTAGTACTGTTGAAATGCTTTTTAAACATGTTCAGAAAGAGTTTTAATGTTTGTCTGAAGAAGCGGGTGTGATGCCCAAAAGCTGCCACAATCCTTCAATAAATAGTTTTTATTTTTATCACAGTGCCGAATGGTTTGTGCTAGTTGATGCTAACATTTTGGATTTATCTTGTTTTACCTATTGGCGCAACTACAAGAAAATTTTTTGCACCGAATGGTCCAATATTACGCGTTGGCGTACTGCAGTGAATTTACTTGCTTGTCAACGAAGTTTTACATAGAAGCATTGCAGCGGACTTTACTTGCTTGCTAACTAACTTTAACAGAGGACATTCTGTTTCTATTTCTTCGGCTCTGTTCCTGGGGTGATTACGATAATTGAATTTTGCTTTGGTTCACGCTAGGGTGGTTTGCACTTGTTTTATCAGTGGGAATGGAAGGAGCAGAGAGCCGATCTGATGGGACTGACAGTTCCAACTCTTTTGGTATTGGACTCATGAGTTTAATAGAAGAGAATGGTAATCCGTTGGTCAACTTTGATGGCCAATTACAGCTCGGCAGCATGGAACATACATTGACCGATGAGGCCTTAGCGAGGTCGATCAAAAGAGACTTGGAAAATGAACTATACAAGTTCAAACGCTTGCAGGCCCAAAGATACCATATGGAGGCAAGTCTTGCTAAAGGCATTATACCGAGGGGCTTACGTATCCTCAATATGCCCACATATGGGAATCTATATCCGGTTCTATTACACAAGTGGCAACAAATTAATCTTAATGCCAGCCGGGCTTACATGCAATTATTAATTGACTTCTTCCTTCCCATTGAGATTGAATGTAAAACTAATATTAACAGCTGTCAAGAACGGTTACTAACAGCTTTGGGTGATGGTCCCACTGATCTATATATACATGAACTTCTTGACCGGGTTGGTCGTTATGAGAATAACTTATTAAACAACAAACGTAAAAAACTGGGCCGAGACATGAAGGACTTCGCCGAACAAAATGTGTTCGTTTGGCCTAGAACGATGTCCGAGAGGAGGGAACCTCGTACTCAAGCAAGAAGATCTGAATCTACCTTGACTAGAGACCTGCCTACGGGTACTTTAATCGGCAAAGAGAAGCCTTCTGTTAGCATGCCTCAGACTGTTAGAAATCCAACAAGACCCAATATTGGCGAGGATTTACAACCTGTTGTAACAGGGAACAAAGACATTAACATGCCTACCCCTCCTATTATGGAGGTCATACCAGCGGCAAGTAATGAGGTTATTACTTCACCTGTGGAAAGCCATACTTCATCTTTGTACACTACTCCCAGTGAGGGGGTGGTTGGAGGTGTTACATCATTGGATAACCCATGTCTATCTATTAATAGTACTACTCTGGCAGGAGCCGTTAGAAGGAAGATACAACTTGAGAGAGTTGAGACACATAATCCCACTGAGGCTCCTTTTCCCATAAGACAGAACAGGAAGAGATCTTTGGAGAACGACAATCTCAGAGGAGCCAAGAGGAAAGATCCCCACATGGGACACCAACAAACACTTCAGACTTTCTGGAGTTGAAGTCTCTTGTATGTAATATCTCAGACTATACATTGTCCACTTCTGAGGTAGAGGTGTTGAACAAAGGTATGTCATTCATCCCTACCACAAATATTGACTTAAGTCAGCTTATTAAAGCGTTGAGAGTTTTTGCAAGGAATGTGTGTTTGAAACTGCTCTTTCATGATAGTAATGACAATGTTAGTTCTTCTCTAAATGTCAATACACTCACTAGAAGAAAGAGTCTATATATGCCACCAATGAATAACCATGTGGACATATTTATTAAAGCAGTAGAGAAAGATTTATATAACAGCAATAGTGTATATTTCAATGACATGGATAGCAATTTAACCAGGTCACAAACTGAAGCGCTACAAAGTCTCAAAAATAACAGACAGATAACCATCAGGCCCGCTGATAAAGGGGGCCCGATTGTAGTGCTGGATACCTGTTACTATCATCTAAAAATGACTAGTATGTTGAGCACTGATGCTTATGAAATAGTATCTACTGATTGTGTGTCTATTATGAAAGAGAGTATAGATAGGACTCTCTTGGAGTGTAAACAGACAGGATGTATGACAGAGGACATCTTTAAATTCATGCAAGTACAATATCCTTTGATCCCGACTATTTCAGGGCTTCCCAAGATTCATAAAAATCTATTGAACCCTGATCTTAGACCCATAGTTGCTGGTTCAGGTTGGCTCACTGAGCCAATATCTATATTCTTAGATCAAGCATTGAAAGATGTTGTTAGGTCTTCTAACTGTATCTTACAGGATACGGAACAGTTTTTGAGGGAACTGTATATTAATACTTCTACACTTGATCCGAACACTATCCGTGACATCCTTTTTGTCACTATGGATGTGAACTCATTGTTCACCTGTATACCCAATAGTGAAGGTTTACGTTTTTTACAATCTTATTTGGCTAATCATTCACAGTTCTCTACTTGCAAGATTGATTATCTGTCACTCTTAATGGAAATTGTTCTTGAAAACAACATCTTCTTATATGGTGAAACCTGTTATAAACAGGTAAAAGGGGTCGCCATGGGCACTAGCTGTGCCAACAGCTATGCCAATTTGGTCATGGCGACCTTTGAGGATACTTATATTATTGATAACTCACATATTCACTTCTACAAGAGGTTTGTGGATGATCTTTTCTTTTTGTGGAAGGGGACCCAAGAACAACTTCTTACCTTTTATCATGGTCTTAATTCTTGCAGTACTTTCTTGACGTTTACAATGAATGTTTCATCTACTACTATCGATTTTCTAGATGTAACAGTGTTCAAGGTTAACCAAGTGATCAATACCAAAGTACATCGCAAACCATGTTATAGAGCGTCGTTCCTCCACAGAGACAGTATGCATCATTCACACATCTTTAATAACATCATTAAAGGTCAGGCTATGCGAATTTCACGCCTTTCCACGATGACAGATGATTACCAAGTAGGTTTAGCTGATCTTAGTGAAGGACTTACTACGAGAGGATATACACAGGATGAAATTAATAGAGTATATAGGCAAATGGGTTCCCTAAGACAAAATAGAGCGAAACCCTATTATTCAGAGGTTTCGGATCAGGAGGTGGAATCAAAGAACAGTACAAGTAAACGATCACTTGGTATGATACTACCATTTGGCAGAGGACTGGGTGCCATTCAGGACTCAATTAGAAAACATTGGAATATACTTACAGCTGATAATCAGATATGTGAATTGGTAGGGCAGGCTCCGTCATTTATCTATAGCAACATGTATAATTTAAAGAAGTTATTATGTGGTGCCTCTACCAACACCCTAGAGCCCAGAACTGGACTTGAACGGACCAGTCAATGTGGTAAATGTCAGCAGTGTAAATTCATTGATGAGTCCCATTATTTTAGACATCCCATCACGGGACATCTTTGGACCATCAACTGCAACAGTGATTGTAGCACCAGGAACATTATATATGTAGCCCACTGTGTGTGTTGTTTTTCCTTCTATGTAGGAAAAACCAATAGGACTCTGAAAGAAAGAGTAAGAGATCATGGATATTGCTTAGCCAGGAAACAAGAGTATAGTGCGCTGGCAAAGCACACTCTAAGGGAAGGGGAAAACCACACCTTTTTATTCCAAGTTCTACAAGTAATAAGGGAGGGTGAGAGGATAGGAGATATAGTTAACAGAACAGAACAAGCTGAATTGAAATGGATTTGCAGGCTAGCTGCCCATAAGGAGAAAGGTCTGAATGAGGTATTATCCATAAAACCGTATTTGAAAGGTAGATCTATTAGATAGATAGACAGCAGATTTATTTTCTCTCATATCCAGATATATATTTTTATTTAGTATTTATGTAGGTATTTATTCTAGCATGCACTATCATTGTGCATAGGTGGTCATTTTTACATCCACATTTTAATCAGTTTTTTAGGCATATAGTTGTTATTAGTTTTTATGCTATTTACAACAATTTATTATTTTATCACTTGTTTAGCATTTGTGTTGGTCTTATTCCCTTGAGCAGCAGACCCTTTATGTTACAAGAGAGTGATTTGTATTGTGTTAATTTAGTTATATTAATGGTATTTGAGTGGACTAATATAATATCTGTGTTTTCGTTTTCATTATTGTTCAGTAGTATGTATGTACATGTTCTCTTGTAACATCGCAACTTCCACTGTCTTTAGTTGCGTGATTTGGTATAAACAATATCTGTTATGTTGTACTTATGTCTGATAATGAAAGGCTGTTGCTTTAAAAGATAACATCGCATTTGAACATTCCCAGGTTTGTGTCACATGAGTCAGCGGCTGTCTTTGCATTGGATGCTAGTATTGTTGAAATGCTTTTTAAACATGTTCAGAAAGAGTTTTAATGTTTGTCTGAAGAAGCGGGTGTGATGCCCGCGAAAGCGCTCACAATCCTTCAATAAATAGTTTTTATTTTTATCACAGTGCCGAATGGTTTGTGCTAGTTGATGCTAACATTTTGGATTTATCTTGTTTTACCTATTGGCGCAACTACAAGAAAATTTTTTGCACCGAATGGTCCAATATTACGCGTTGGCGTACTGCAGTGAATTTACTTGCTTGTCAACGAAGTTTTACATAGAAGCATTGCAGCGGACTTTACTTGCTTGCTAACGAACTTTAACAGAGGACATTCTGTTTCTATTTCTTCGGCTCTGTTCCTGGGGTGATTACGATAATATATATATATATATATATATATATATATATATATATATATATATATATATATATATATATATACACACACATATATATATATATATATATACATATATAAATATACATATAGATAGCTATATAGACAGAGAGAGAGATACATAGAAACATGTCAATATATACAGATCTACATATATATATGTAGATATAAAGATAGGTTAAAAACATCTACACATCTATGGAGGTACAGATAAACGTATGCAATAATATATATTATATCTATATACATATACACATATTATAAATATATATATATATATATATATATATATATATATATATATATATACACACACACATACATACATACATGCGTGTAGACAGCATCCGAATTGTTCATATCTGAGTATAACATGGACCATAACAATCACATATTCCGCCCCCCCCCAAACAATGTGAACATAACATATGAAGAGTATATGCCAATACACTATTACAAATATGTTCTATGGACACAGTCACCAACACAACTGCAATGACTGCAAATATCCAGGACAGAATTACGCAGACAGCTTTCATTTGGCAAAACTTTATTACATTCCGATGTATTTCCAAAAGGATTCAAGGACTAACAGTACCTGCATTCTATACAGCAAGCATTTAACAGTGCTTTAATGAATCAGCCTGCAATTACCATAGTATTAGTCCTCTAAGGGATAAGTGTTCACATAGGGAAAGAACACCCACACACATATAGAAGTTGTATAAAAGGGGTTCCTACACACCTGCATCTGCTATGTACACCCACCAACATTTCCCCCACACCCAAAATAATTACATCAATACATACTGTCATACCATAACCAATTATTCAGCTACTGTACAACACTTGCTGAAACCTTAACATACCTGGACACAGACACACTAACATGGTCCTATGTGAAATAGTTGCTGTTATACAATTGAACAGCTGCTGATGTTACAGGGTTTGTATGAACTAATCCCATTTCAGAGGTTCGTACACCAGGAAGTGTTACCGAGTACTGATTATCAGCACAGTATGATACACAGTAACACCAAACTAAATATGTCTGGTGAGCACACTGTAAACCCCCTAACATTATATGCACAGCTATGCAGCTTTAAGCTGGTCAAACATCCTGGCCAGACTGAAACACATGCAGAAGTATTAGGTACAGACAAACCCTGCACAAGTAGCAATGTTTAGAAATATAACAGCAGTACTCACATTTAGACCAAATCCTCTAGGCATTACATACAATATATTACTGTTAGTCTCCATACAGCTGTTGCAACAGATTTCAAACAACACTTCCAGGCTGTATTCCTCACAAGTAAGGCAAAGAAACAATGCCCAAGAGGTGTACTCAATTATACTCCATGTTGCCATGGTATTGGCTAAGGCAGTAGCAGCACAGCTGATGTGCATGTAATTAGCTACTTAGGAACACCAATTGGTTATCGGGATAGTGCATTTTACTGATCTGTAACTATAAAAGGTTGCCTTGTCACACATTCAAACCATCTGTATTCTACCTGTAGAACAGTACAAAACACTGAAAGACACACTGAAAAAGAGTATTATACTAGTCAATAACACCTCCAATTACTAAGAAGGTATGTATAACATGTAGTATGTTTGTGTATGAAGTACCTGTTCTGTAAGAATTACAGGGTAATCAATGCATATAGTGGAAATAGCTATCTTGTAGCTATGTATTGTTGAGCAGTAGGAATGCTTGTAGTATAATAAGTGTGTATTGCTGTAGGTCACATGGCACACTCCGCATACACCACAAGGGATGATATAGGCTTGGAACCCACCAATTCGCTTCCAGCCACTGTCAGTGTCAGGATTAGTCCAACAAGTATGTGCTATAACAGGGGATAGTATATGTCAATATACTGTAACAGTAGACCTATGTATGGGTGTATAAGTAAGATGAATATGTCAAAGTTGGGCTTACTGTGCAAATATGGTTTGCATTGTGGGATATTGTGCCAATAACTGTGTAATGTACAGTATTTTAGGCAGATCTGTATTCCATTCTACATAGCATTTCTGTTATGTTATGCAAACAGTAGTTATGTCTATTGGCAATTACAATACTCAGTAACAGGATACATATCACTTGTATTCATCTGACAGTTTACAAGCATAATAGCAAAGATAATTCGAAGAGCTAGGTAACTATCATTGCACATAACACATGTAATATCCACCTCTCTAGTATCATTTGCAAGCAATAACAGCTGTGCATGTGTACAAGTTATGCAAATGTGTAGTGACCCTTGTTACAGGGCAGGACCTCTCTAGTATCTTCTGTAAGCAATAACAGCTATGCATGTGTACATGTTATGCAAATGTGTAGTGACCCTTGTTACAGGGCTGGGCCAAAAGGCTATGTGCACACCTACATAGAGTGGATATTGAGAGTAGAGACACACACTGGTTGAATTACCAGGTTTGTGTAGCCTAACCTCTCATTGCCAACCTAACAGCCACTTGCACATACTGTATGTAAGGTAATGCACAGTGCTGGTAATGAAACAGGCTGCATATCATCTTTAACTCCAGTGTAACATCTGCAGTAGGAGTGTAAGATGTAGGAGACTGCTGCCCATGTGTAATAGCCGCTTCATAGGTGATGGCTTACTCTATCTGATTATATCCTGATCATGTTAATAGTGGCATCAGAGTCTATTGATACAGGACTCTTGTTTGGGTAGTGGTTGACTGTGCCCAGCAGAGCTCATGGCCCTGGTGGATATGTGAGTATATACCCAGAAAAGGAAACAGACCTGTAGACACTTGCATCATCTGTAATCAACTATCAGGATGTGACGTGCTCCTCAGAGGAGGAAGGCTGTTAAAGGTAGCTACAATGTTTCTGTAATAGCCAGTGTTGTCACATCCATAACACAAATAATTACATGTGAGCATCACCGTCTAAAACATCTTCATAAGCAATAAGTAATACAGTACTTAGTACTTGTAGCACTGAATGTTCATACAGGCATGTCCACTAGTCAGCTACTGGTGTTTACTAATGTCAGCTTTGTGCATGTGGCCATCCTGGGGGAATGTAATCTCTATGCCATGTACACTGCCAAACCCACCTAACACCACACCCCACACACTGTCTGGGATGTAGCTACAGGGGTAAGCTGGAAGGCAGTCCAGTCTACAGCCATGACTGGACTGGACAGTCATGAGGTGTAGGTTAATACATGCATCTCATCATCACAACCAACACATACTCTTACCAGAACACAGTAAGGACACCCACACAAACTACCAGAACTCACACACATTCACAGACGCTTCTAAGTATCTGGCCAAACAAGTGACCTCCCAAGCTGGAATAGACAGACAACGAAATACACAAACTGTATGACATAGTTTGCATAACTGTGCCACACCTCAGAACATGTGGCCGGAAACATGCCCAACAGTACTCATTTGTGAATGCAAATTCTAGCACTATGTTACACACCAACTTATACGAGGGCATACACACTGTCAGCTGCCTGTCTGCCATGATTAGCCACATACCCATATACTCAGACCACCTTCTGAACTATACACATGGCTCTGGCATATTCCATGTTGTTGTGCAGGACCTGTGATGCTGTAGACTGGACTGCATGGAAACACATGTAGGAACTGTCAGGTCTTGTAGCTCATGCAGGTATGTCCCAAGGCCTGGGTAGCATTCTGCCATTGGTCAAAATTATACTGCAGTACAGGAACAAAAGGACTGTATTCCACAATTGTCTAAAGTGGTGGTGCAAGTCAAAGGGTATCCAGTATCAGTCTGCCTAGGATAACATGGTTGACAGACCATGATGCTTTGCCAGACAGGGCCTGCACCTGTCACCCCTGGGAATCTGGATACTGGCTAGGGCTCATGCTTCCCCTATAGTGCCTTCATCATGCACAGTTCAAGTGAAGGTCCACTGCTGTTACAGGGACAGCCAAGCAATAAACTGTGGGTCTCGCTACTCAATGATACATGTCAGAAACACTATACGGACACACATATATCAATCCCTAAGATGGAGAACATATCTGTGCAGTGGCTGAGACATGTTTCAATGCTCCGAAGAGCACACCTGCATGACCATGTTATAATACATACCTCACCTCTTGCCCATTATCCTTTATTGGAACACATGGGCTGCAGGTGTGTCCTATACCCCCACGCTAGTTGCACTTGCAGAACTTCAGATGCATTATGCTGAGCAACTACCTTTGTGCCAAAGTGGAATTCAAATTGCACCTTGTGATAGATCACCCACCATGCGACAGATTTCACAACTGTCATAATGTGCTGTAATGGAGAAGATTAGGTTTGAGACAGAAAACCATAATAATGGCTACTCTCAACTGTTCCATTATGAACTGGGAAGACTCCTCATGTACCAACACCTGCACTCAATGCATGTTGGATTCCATCAACCCCAATGACCTGGATCACAAAAGTCACACAAACAGGGCTAACAGTATGCTACACATAGTCAGTCTCCAAAGCCAATGTTATGCTTCCTAAGAGCAAAGTGGTGACTGTCATGGCACCCATGCAGATGGACAATGCATGTGCAAATGCTGAATCCTATACAAATGAACCTTAAGCAGTCACATACGTGCAGTGACTGTGCCATTGAAACAGAACCAAGATTCAACCAAACACAAATAAGAAGGCAAACTGGTGGTACCATGCTTTAAACTGTACCACAGAAGGTAGCAACTGTTGCAAGAGTGAACACACATGAGTATAGGTGATCCCTGGTCAGCCTCAGTAAGATGCAGATACACCATATAAAACCACACAAAGCTCCTGTGAAACTAATCAGCCACATATTATGAGGCCAACCACAGAGCATTCTATAGCTGTGTCATTAATTGTAATGGCAACGACAAGACCTGCCATGCTGCACAATACTATGGCATGGGAAATAATGCACCTACAGAAATAGCACCTGTTCATCCAGAAAGGGTCTTAGAGAACCTAAACCCACTCCCACCACCCCCCAACAGGTACACATAGTTATATATCCATATACAATACAGAGCCCCTGTAATAACAACTATGCAGGTACAAGCTGCACTCTCTAAAGCCATACATACAGCTTTCATGGGACCTGTCAACATCCCAGGGTATATCCTACACAAATGTAAGAACAATCAGCTCTCCACATACACATCATGTTCAATCATAGCTCCATGTCAGGCTGTGTACACAATGAACGGTGCACAGCAACAGTTATCACACCCCACAAAGGGGCAGACACTATTGATAATGGGAAATAGTGCACTACTACCCTGCTGAGTCTGGTCTGTAAGGCCATGAACCGTGATCAGCTTATTTGATGTACTCAGTACAGATGTAGATGACAGTAAGGCTGATTCACACAGCATATCATGACCTTGCCAGGTCTTAGGACACCATCACCCATATTGTGTTCCAGCTACACTCAGTAAACTAGGTGTATATTCCTGTCACAGGAGTGGTTGGCAACTGGACTGCTGGCAGAACCAACACTACAGAAGGTGTCTGACTAATACACGTACATCAAATCAGTAACAGCCACAGTAATACAGGGTTCATTCCTGGTACTCCCCCTCTTTGTTATCTATACCATACAGTCTAACACAGAAGGCATCTGCCTATTGATGTTTGCAAATGACTATGAACTAGTAGCAATAGTTGACTCAATGTGCGCTGCGTTCAACATACAGAAGGGCCTTTGTGTGTCAGATGTGTGGTGTGTGACGTATGGCAACAATATGACAACTAAGTATTGCATTGTCATCCCCTATGCTAAAAACCTTGTACCCATGAACTACCACCTAGGTAGCGGTCAACGTAATGGCAACTGTGTGTGTATGGGATGCAGATGGACAGCAGTCTTTCCTTTGATAGTTACTTCACCACACCAGTCAGGTAGTCGTATGTGGCACCCTTAATCATGACAGGGTGCCATCCATGAATATAGAGATAATTGTTCAACCATACTAAACACTCATGTGACCCATAATAGATCACATATTTTCTTTAAGGGTTATTGTCCACGTGTAGATGGCCTACACTGCCCTTCCCAATCCCTAGCTCCACTACGTAGCATGCAGCCTACCCTGAATAAAGTCATGTCCAACCCAGAAATGTTGGACATGCTACACTTAACACATCCTGATTCCAAATAAACATAGATTTCATGGACATCCACCTTTCTAGTACAAGGATCACAACAAGCCTGACAGATCTCTGTTGCATGCGTTTTACATACTCTTGCCATACTATGCATCCCTGTCCAGCTAAGCTGCACATCGCCTCTCTCTGTGACATGGTGTGATGACCACATGCCAAATATATCAGTAACCCTGTGGATCAGTTCTGTGGCACTGCTTGAACTGGCCACTGAAATGTACCTGTCTGTTGGCTACAGCTAGGTAACCTTTCTGCCTAGGCTCATAAATGGCCCAGGGCATATAGCCTACTAGTTCACAATGACCATACATGCTATACTTGATATCCAACCCTGCAAATACCATCAGGCTAGCTATTGTCCCATATGTTTCACATGCGCAACACAGGCAATACATGGCGGGATGCTACACAGCTGTACCAGTGCTATGTAGATGTATATGGCAAAACACATACATGTAAAACATTCTGTGAGGAAGTCTACAGGGTCACAGGTCACGTCTCTAAAAGCTGTGTATGACTATATACATGTGACATATACACAGCATTAAGGTCTATTGCATTAATGTGAACACATCCAGGCATGTGCTGATAGGTAAAGACACCAGTACAGGCAAACAGACATGCCCATGTCAAGACAACATCCACATGAAGTATGAGCAATGTCATCACATGACACACACATATATGATGATAACATCACATCACCAGTAAGTGTCAAATGTGTACGACTTAAACATGTCAGTGGTGTTAGCGTCATGTAGACTTGCAAAGACTTATTTGTAATCTTAATAAATGTGATACACATGTAAGTTCAGCTGTACTTCTCTGTGAGTTACTGTGACCTGTCGCCATCATTATGTCTTCCAGGTATGCCACGTGGCAGGCTGCCAGCATACACCTGCTTGGAGGATGAGGTCCTCATCCCATACCATGACAACTATTTAACACTCTTCAGCCATGTGCCACAGGAAGCACAGCAGCGGGATGCCCTGTGGGAGGAACTCCACAGGAGGGTAAATGATGTTGGCAGTCACAATCGCACCTATCAGCAGGTGCGCTGACACTGCACTGACCTCATAAGATGGGCGAAACAGTGTGCTAATGCAACTGCCAGCGAACAAGGTGCAACAGGTGGGGGGGGGGTCACTCACCCAGCTCCTACTCACACGTACCGAGGAGCTACAGGCCAACCTGGGGACACCTGCAGACCTCCATCCACAAGCTTTAGCTGGTATTGTGGAGGTGGGTGTCTCTCAAAAACCAAGCCTGCTCTCTGGGCCTGCAGGAATCGACGCATCATCCGGTCCATATCTGCGTCGGACAGACTCCTTGTAGGCCTGGAAGAAGTCATCAAGGCGGGCCGGGAAGGCCACCTAAACGACCTCGAAGGTGACCGGGAGTCCTCCTCCGGCTCCAGAGAGAAGTGTGAAAAACGGAGCCGAGAGGGGGAAGACCTGGAAACCCTCATAGGGGAACAAGACAATTTAGCTGGTGGCGCCGAAGGAACGGATTCGGCCTGCCACTTATGGCTCTTGTGCCTATCCCTGTCCTTTTCCCTATGTCTCTTTTCTTTACTGGAAGAGTCCCCCTCTCCCTGGGAAGCAGCGGGAGGTTGAGTCCCAGCCAGGGGAGGGGGAGCTGAAGGCTGGACAGTCGCAACTGTGACTGGTGCCACTGAGGGAGAGGAGGAAGAAGAATCCGGGGGTAAGAGTCCCGCCAGGATGAGCTTGTTCCTCCTGTCCCTAAAGGCTGCACAAATCTGGCAGCCCGATGTTAAGTGGGCTACCCCCAGGCAAAGAACGCATGGAGTGTGGCCATCCGCTGGGGGCAGCTTATGACCACACTCAGCACATTTTGAAAAAATGGCCTTAGGGCCCTCGGCCATCACACACAAGCACACGCCCTGACACACAGTAAGGGGAAGGGAAAACATATTAATTCTACCACAAAAAATTAATAAAAATACGGTTTAACTAAACTAAGGGCTACTATACAGGCACACAGAAAAAAAGTATTTATCTGAGAAAAAATACCTAAATTCCTTTCATCTAAGATACTAAGAGCTCAGCCCTAAAGCTTCACAAGCCATGGCAAACGAGATCTGAGGACTGGAGGGAGGTAGCAGGGTATTATGGGTAAGGGGGAGGAGCTGAGAGCTCGAATCTTTAGCTTGGAAAGCTACCGGCTCGGATCCGAGGTCGGATCCGATACCCCACAGGTTGATGATCAAATGAAGTTGACTACTTCAGATCTATATTTCACATAGTTACATGTGTTAAACTACAATATGTAATGTAACATCATATGCAAGGCATGTATGCACACATGCCACATACCATAGTCTGCTACTCTATGTATGCACAGATGTGCATACTCTATAGTACAGTGTATTGTACTGGCTTATGTGCTAACATGTACATTACACCCTGTAGCTATAACACAGGTGTGGATAATAATCTTACTGCTGTGACACTCCTGTTTAGGTACCTCATGTGTTTTGCAGCGACAACAGCCTGTGTCAAGTGAGATTGTTATTATTTACTAGGCTTGATAAAGCACATATCATATTAATTGCATGCTATCTGCCATAACACATGTACACATAATGTATGGTGGTCCTGTTAATACACACTCGTCAGACCTGCAATGCATCACAGTGATTATCCATGTGAAACAATTGAAGACTATATACCTACACTAAACCTTCCAAACTGTCATTAACAGATGTGTGGACAACTGTGAATACAATGGTGGAGGTGTGGTTCACTGTAGGGACAGGTACTACAGATCAGCATTACACATGTTGGAAATACAAACAGTACTGTACAGAGAGCATATGTGTGCACACTCTCTAAAAGTATTGGAGCTGGAGTACGACCAGCCCACAGGATACACCCTTGTGGATTATACCCTTGCTATGAATGTCACACAATGTCATGTGCTACCTGACATGTCCATGACATGTAGTGGGCTGACTGCAACACTGCTCAACTATACTGCAAAACATATCTCACATCCCATACATACCACCCTTTGTCTGCATAACCATGTCCTCAGTGAAGCATATGACATCTATGGGTGTATGTCATATGGGATAACACTGACATAGGAACTAGATGGCCATCACAACCATTGGACAGAACATGTGTACACATGGCCATGGAGGATGGCCAGAGACATGAAGCAACACACACAGTAGAAGTGATGTGCATGTGTGTACAGCCTGTTGTACATTGGCTCACACAATATGGCTATGGCCTTTGTGTAATGGTGATATTGAAGATGTGAAACACTAAACATCATACAGGCCTGTGCACAGCTTGTGTAGGCATAACATGAAACCACCACATAACATGTCTTAAACATCTTGAGTGCGTCACAACATGAAAGCATTCACCTATACAGTATCCATATACATACATGTGTTGCACAACATACACATACAACCACATCAGGCCACAGATACAGTACATTCACCTTGCTGGTGTCAGACATCACTGTCATGCCTGCTCCTCATGTGTGTGAGGTACACAGATGGTATGTGGGGCATAAAGTACTGCTAAGTTAGCCATGTGTGGGCATAGTTGCCAGGCATCAGTAATATGGTTGCAGATGTGCAGGGGTGTAATCAGTATACCCTTCTGTGACCTGTGTCACACATTCCACATTAGGGTTTAGTGTGTATACACCTCAGTGACGTAGGTCATATTCCACATTAGATATGTATTGTATCTGAACACAGTCATGGCTATGAACTGTGCCAGTAACTCACACTGTATAGCAATAGTGAAGCCACATGATGCCCTGCAATGGCTATGCACATCAGCTCAATGTGTATTATGTCACTGCATACTTGTAGGGTGAACAGACAACATTGCGTCAGCTGAAGGCCCATGTTAGTATAACATGTCCCTGCATTGGGACACCATTACCGTACTCTAGACTGGAAAGGACACCATTGTGTTACACATGTATGTATGTCATTCAACACGTCAGCAGAAAACATGTCATACTACATGTGATTGGCAAGGTCATATGCCGCACATCAGGCCAGTGTACTGTAAACCTGTGCTGGTCTGTGGCACCATTGCAAAGTAGGGACAGCCATGTCAAACGTGTGTACAGCCACATGCACAATGTCTGTAGACTCTGCTCAGGGGTAGGTGGAATAATGTTGAACAGACATACACTGCTTTGGGGGAGATATGCAAGCTAGGGCTCAGGCAAACATAGTATTCAGTCGACATACCCTTCTGCTCATGTCCTCACACATAGGGGCAGTGGCCAACACAAAAGCATCAGTGGCAGATGTACAAAGGTCAGCGATGGTCTGTTAAAATGTGGTGTATGTTGCACACACCATGGCAGTGCGGTGCAATGGCGCATAGTGCATGCACTGTGTTGCCGGTATGGGGCATAAGCTACTAACACAAATGGTGCAATACAGGTATGTAAGCAAACCACCACTACAATTGTGTAAGGTGCATGTCGTCTGCTATAACACATGCATGATGTGTGCAACTCAAGGATGTATGATAACTACCACTATACTTGTCTAAGCTGAATGCCATCTGCCATATCACCTGCATGTTGCATGCCGTTTGGTGCGATAGCATGTGTCTGTGTTGTATAACTTGTAATGAACAGTTCTTGTCTGCCCCTCATAGGTGGTGATGTAGGTGTGTTGCCCTCCTGCGGTCCACCTGATGTTAGTGTCCCCAAAGACTCTAGCAGTGATGATGAAAGTATGATTGAGGCACAGGCAGGGTTGTCAGGGGCTGAATATGTGCCACTCGCTGCCATTCCACCTGTATCCCTGTCATCTTTCCACAGTTCCCCTGCCTACACATACCCCATCACCACTGGTCATAGAGGAAGGACAGATGGCGGGTGGTAGCATGGAATAGGGAAGTGTGAAGACTATGGAAGGTGTGCCTGAACACCATGATCCCAGTCAACTGACTGCTGATGTCCCACACAGTCATGTGCCCAGTGCTGCTCATAGGAAGACCACTGACCAACATGCCCCTGCAAGACAAAGCACATCAGCTGGAGTCACCAGACGCATGTTTCGGGCTGTAATGGAGACATAGGCATGTGCTGAATGGCACAACAGAGAAAATCTGAGGCTTCAGAGGTCTGCTGTCCATTCATTAACTAACAACATCCAGGCAATTGCAAATGCTCACTATCATCTTGCAGATGTTTTGGATAGACGATTGGGTGACATGGTGGGAGTCCTTGGCCGTGGCATGTCAATCCTCGAGCATGGAATGTCTGTGCTGGAAAATCTGGTGAGAGTGAGGCATCGGGCACGTGGACGTAGGTCAGCTACATCACCTGTTGAAGGTCTACGTGAACATGCTACTGCACATGCCCGCTACCATACTGGCGGTAGCAGCAGCAGTGCAGCTGGTGCTGTGCAGTCCACACCAGGCCACGTGCATGTGGTCCTGGACGGTCCCAACCTGGACACGGTTCCAGTGGACATGTGTCATCAGACAGTACCCAATCTGGACCTCTGCCTGGTAGTGCCCATGCAACTCCTGGCAGGCGCAGGTCACGTGGCCGGACACCATGAACTGTGAAACATGCCTTGTACAGTCTGCAGCTGTCAATAATACCCCTGTGTAGGCCAGCCACATGCCAGACCTGCGTGCATGCATACATACACACACCAAAACAAATGTAGGGCACCTCAACACACACACGCCCAATAACATCACAGGCCCTAACATACACACACATGATGTCATCCAATGGCGCAGCCTAGGCCTCTGGCAAACATTATCACCCTGTGCATATGATGATGCCTGTGTCACATCCCTGTCATCCACACCATCGGTGCAGGGACATGCTCATATGGTCTGATACACAGGGTGAACATAACAGGTAGACAATTGTAGATTAATATTGTTGAGTAGTGTTGACAGGGAGCAGACATACCATGTATTACAGTTTTAGAATGCATTTTGTACATATGGCAGTATGTATCATGTGCAACAACATTAACAGCATGTTGATCTTGATGTTCTGCCTTCCTCTTTCAGGTGTAATTGCATGTGCCGGGGGATGTCAGTGTTTGCGGTTAGTGTCCCATATGTACATGGTGACTACTCACAGGTCTGTATGACAATACCTGCATGCACTTTGCAGCTTCCACATCACAGATATAATCTCCCATGTTTCAATTATGTTTACTGTTCTAATGATCCAAGAGCATGATAGCTGTGTAGTAAGCTACTGTGTTAAGGGCAGTCACATCCATAGTGGCTGACATCACAGGTATAGTTACCTGGAGCGGGGAGGAGGTAAAAGAGTGGTATAGCGGATGAAAAGGGTAAAGGCCAATGGAAATAGTGGCTTCTCATTGGGAAGCAGTAATACCCGCTGCCATGACAGGATGCAAACACAGACACACCCACACACTCAGGGATTCACAGACACAAAAACACACACTCTGACACACACACACACACACACACACACACACACACACACACACACACACACACACACACACACACACACAGTTGCCAGTGTTGGGATGAGAACCCCTGCCTATGTGCAAATCATCATTATAGTACTATGCAATTACAAGACATGCCACAGAGATTACACATGTACAGGTAGTCGGAATGGCCTATGATCGAGGACATTGACAGGGATACTAAAGTGCAGTGAGTGTATTTGGGGAGGGGGGTTCATCAGTATGCTATGTAACAATAAGTCACACCCCAGGGTGTACATGTTAACAGGCAGTTAGAATGACCGTCTAAGATTGATGATATCAACAGGGATACTACATTGCATTGAGTGGATGGGGGAGCGGGCATTAACATTTCACTATGGTAAAATACAGCCTCACTCCAGGGACCTAACAGCCATACACACGGACAGCCACACACACACACACACACACACACACACACACACACACACACACACACACACACACACTGGGGCATTCACAAAGATATACACCTATGTCACACACATACAGACACTTGACATGTGTGAGGTTCAACCACCTGCCTATGCCTTTCTTTCTACACTTCACTCTGTACTGATGTCAACAACAGTGTTCAGGAGAGTGAAAACATGTAGGATGTATTCCCAACCATACCTGACATATATGGACACACACACACCCACACGTGCCAGTACTGTGAATCACACATCTGCCTATCTCATGATAGGTATTACAGAGGTACAGCACCATCGCATTCGCTACAAAGCGTACTGACTCTTTCCTTTGCCAACGGTGCTGATATATGCACAATATATGCACAGGGGGAGGTATTACTGTTACAGGTGTCAAGAGGTTTGCCTTTAGTGTTACCCTTACTGCATTCTACATTATCTGTCTTCCACTTCAATTAACAAAACCAGACCTTAGCAGTTACACAGTTATTGCAGGAATGGTTGTAACACACCTGTGAGCTGCCCTCTGTAATCATTCATCTGCAAAGTAGCCCTACCACTTAGTAGTCATGTTCAAACATATGTCCATACCTCATGTATAGCTTACTTTACTTTGAGCATATCACCATATACAGCTGGCAATGCTGAGGCTGTATTGCAACAGCATGATGTACTAAGACAACAGTCACCTTCAAACATCAGACACTGCACACGCATGGAATCTAAACAAACATCAATACATGTACACATATGCGGGCTACATCAGTAAGTGGACTAGCAGGTCAAGAGGATACATTCCACACCTTCCCCACGCCATGTGTGAAACATAGCCGAGCATTACACCATAATGGATGTTGTATTCATGCACTGGTAGGACACAACCACCTTCACTGAGTAGCCAAGGGTACATATATGACAACAGAACATATCAGCAAGACAAACACAGCATTATTCTATGTCAATGTCCTACAAACTGTTACTTGACAGTTCCATGGTGAAGCCAGGGCAGTGTAATAGTCAACAGTGAGCATATCATATTTACCACACACACACCTCATGTTTCCTGGAAGAGTGCCAGCAATGTCCTCTGTTAGAGCTAGGCAGTACACTCATTCAAGCATATGCGAGGTCTGTGGTTTGTAAACATCTCACCCCAGCACGTACTGGCTATTGTGGTACTAAGGCTAATGTCCAGACAGCACACAGCACTCATGGCTTGCAATTGTTGACATGGGGTATATGTAGGAGCTGTGGGCACACATGGCTGTACATGTCATGGACATATCACCTGTGACTATTCAGGAACATACAGAACAGAGCTGGATTTCCCTGAGTCTGTCAATATAGGCCTTGTGTAGGTCCTATGATCCTGTTATTTGGGTATGTTTGTAGGCATTGCATTAGGTGGGCATGTCTAATGACATACATGCCACATGGGTTGTTGTATGACATGATAGGTGTCATGGGTGACCAGTAGAGAGGGAATATTACCTCTGTTAACATAGATATCACACCTTATGTACTGTTAGCATGCTATCTGCCATGTGCATGTGTGTAACAAATGTAGCCATCTGTACGTAGAAAGGATAACAAAAGCTATGGTAATGTCATTTATGTTGTATGAGTGTGGGATGTACATATCCAGGGCAGGTACAGTTAGGTCATATACAACCATGAGAATGTGTTGTTTACTGCTGTCCAGCAACAGTCGTCTGTGTTAATGCTGACAGCATCTGAGGGACCCTGGTATGTGTACAACTGACCTGGTTACAAACAGTGGTATTACTGCACCGCATAACACATTATGCAGCTGTGTCTGTACATGGTTACTTTGCACAGTTGATGTAGGCCTCGGTACAGTCCACCAATCGAAGGTTATCTGGTGGTCTACCATACTATGTCATACCACATATGGATGTGTGTTGGCAGTCTGGGGACAAGGTAGTGGATGTATATGACAATACAACCTAGAATGCAGCGTTTGCCACTGTCACCTGTACCTGACTCATCTGTGATGAGTTATGTCGGAGTAGTGGTCTTTACATGTGAGTAGCCTTTATGAATATGTGGACACCACCACCTGGACCATTGTTATGGCCCACATGTCTGGATCTGAGTTATATGGTGGTAGTGCAATTGTGCACTACAGATCCTTCAGCCAGGTGTTCCTCACTGCACAGATGTCAGTATTCCCCATTGTAGGTTATACATTGAGCAAATGGATTACGAAAGCCACACATCTAGCACTGGTTAGCACAAGCATCCGATGCAATTGTCTTGTAGGTGTCAGGGTGTTACTTCTGTGCGTAGGACTTTTGCCTTGGAATGCAACTATATGGCTAAATGCGACCTAGGTACTATCCACACTCACTTGAAACATGGATGCATGTGCTCTGTGTCGAAGGATTGTCATTCAGTCATGACAGCCTGGAATGACAGACACTGGACAACCTCATAATAACAGCAGGACATTGGCTCATTGTTTTGGTCTAGCAGTTGCCACTCGTACCATGACATCACTGCGAGTGGCAGTAATGTGCTTGGTAGCAAATGCCACATCTAAGGAGACGGACAGCAGCAGACATTGTGTATATGACCAATGTGAGATATACTTAGTGTAGCAGTCCTGCTAATAATGACAACTACTAACACAGCCAGGAGAGGTCATCTTGACACCTGCACCTCAGTACCATTACACAATGGGGCTCACACATTATGCATGCACATGCTACTGTTCAAAGTATAATGCCACTGTCCACAACCTATCAGTGTATGCCTTTCAGGGCAGCAAGGTGTGTGACACATGCTGTAGGTAGCATCCGCCTGTGTGTCCCAGTTAACCTATTGTCTGTCACGGCCACACAAATCATTAGCGGACCAGAGTTCCGCTGCGGCGAACCCTAACCAGGAAAAGCCAAAAAGACAAACAACAACAACTTCATGTACATGTATGTATATTTATCATACAGCACAGACACAGTTATATTCATTTACGGCCACATACAGGTATCTGGTAGTAAAGCAGTATGATGTGCCTATATACTGATAGGTAAGATGTACATACCTGTAAACCTGTATGTTTACAATAGGAGTCCATTACAACGTGTTCTGCACATGTAAGTTTATGAGCATGCACACTGCGGTCTTCTGTGGTTAGAATCGGAGTGCATCCCAAACAGCCCTGTGCTACTAAGTGTATGAGCGTACCCACTGCCAACTTGTGTAATTTGAGTCAGTGCATCCAAACAAGCACTTTGTTTCTAAGTGTATGAGCATGCCCAGTATAACCTTGTGCAGTTGTAGTCACAGTGCATCCCAAACGGCCCTGTGCTACTAAGTGTATGAGCATGCCCAGTGTCACCTTGTGTAGTTGGAATCAATGCATCCAAACAAGCTCTGTGATTCTATGTGTATGAGTATGACCACTGTAACCCTGTATAGTGAAAGCAGTTGTCCATTCCACAGATGGGCATATCCCAGTTCAGGGTTTGTTGTGCTACAACTATACCTCTCAGGCCTACCTATGTCTTACCTGCAAATGATGTGTCTTGTTTGTGCATACAGGTTGTAATGGACTCCTACTTTAAACACACAGGTTTACAGCTATGTACATCTTGACGGTCAGTATCCCTGTTATTGTCCTCAATCTTAGAAGGGCATTCTGACTGCCTTAGAATGTGTAATCTCTGTGGCGCATCTCGTAACTGCGTAGTACTGTAATAGTGATCTGTAGATGGGCAGGAGTTCTGATGCCACCACTGGCAACTGCGTGCATGTGCTTGTGTGTGTCAGCAAATGCCTGAGTGTTTGTGTCAAATGGCTGAGTGTGGTTGTGTGTGTGTATTTGTGTCTGCATCCTGTCATGACAGTGGGTTTTGCTGCATTTCAAAGAGATACCACTTTTTGCACTGGCCTTTATCCTTGTCAACTGCTAAACCTCTCTTTTCCCCCCTCCCCACTGCAAGTAATCAGTCCTGTAATGCCACCCAGCTCAGAAGTGGAATCAGAATAAGTGTAATTGTATGTGTTCTGTGGCACATACCCCAACTGCATACCACTATATTAGTTACCTTTACATAGGCAAGACGTGTATGCACAATACTGGCAAGTGTGTGTGTGTGTTTGTGTGTGCGACTACCCTGTAGCCAGGCATACACATGTGTAATGTCTTTTAACAAGCTGCACACCATGGTAGCCATCTGTGGTGACTGGAGTCTACAAAGTATTACATAGTTAGGAAGAGAAAAAAATACACGGTCAAGAACGACTACAGTTGGCTATGTTATTTTCCTATGCCACTCAAGAGCAGTGACAGAGAAGTGGTCGCCGGGGTGTAAGTCCATACCCATCATTCCCCCACCCAAACTCCACAGTCCCCGGGGTAGATTACATTAGCCATCATTCCCCACCTCAAACTCCACATACACAACAACCATCCCTTCTCTGGTGAACTGATTAAGATTTAAATGTTATAAAACAAGAGATGCCTTTATTTTGTGTACACGTCAGTTCCTTTGGAACCATTCTGTGTCGCAAAGGGTGTTCAGACATATGTGTGTATATGAAAAAAAAAAAAAAATATATATATATATATATATATATATATATATATATATATATATATATATATATATATATGTGTATATGTATATATATATATATATATATATATATATATATATATATATATATATATATATATATATATAGTTATGACAGTTGTACAGATGTAGACTTGCCTTTGTTGTTTCACAGAGTACAGTACATTCAAGGGTACTGTGCATATGCACACAAAGTGACTGTCCCATTTGTTTTCAGTACTGTGGAATACCTGTAGTAAGATATGCATTATAAAATCTATGAAACATGTATACAACCCAGAAGGCTTAGTGGTAAGTGCAGTGAACTCAGTGTGCATGGTCCAAGGTTCAAGACCTGCAAGGCTTGTTGATACTGTCAATTAGGACTGAATAAGACACTTTTAAGCAGCTGTAAGTGGGTGTAAATGTGTTTTCGTGACAGTAAGCAGCGGGTACACACAGGTAACAGACATGTACAACTTGCAGTACACTTGAAATGCCCTTCTTTGGCAATCCTGCTGATGTCACCCACCTACGAATACACCTCTGGGACTGCTGTAACCCAGTAATCTCCGTAGCGCGTGCTGTAACTACGTAATGCTGTAGTGTAATAAACTAGTTTGGTAGGTGTTCTAATCCCAGACAGACCAACTGTGTGTGTGTGTGTGTGTGTGTGTGTGTGTGTGTGTGTGTGTGTGTCTGTCTGTCTGTCTGCCTGAGAAAGGAACAATGTTTTTTAGAGTATGCACACACTTTACAATTCACATACACACCTTTGGCAATACTGCTGATGTCACCCACCTAGAAATACACCTCTGGGACTGCTGTAACCCAGTAATCTCTGTAGCTCGTCCTGTAACTGCATAATGGTGTAGTGTGATAAACTAGTTTGGTAGGTGTTCTAATACTAGTCAGGCCAACTGTGCACGTGTGTGCGTGTGCATGTGTGTGTGTGTTTGTGTGTGTGTGTTTGTGTGTGTCTGTCAGTCTGAGAAAGAAACAATGCTTTTTAGAGCATGCAGACTCTTTACAATTCACATACTCACCTTTGGCAATCCTGCTGATGTTACCCACCTAGAAATACACCTCTGGGACTGCTGTAACCTAGTAATCTCCATAGCATATGCTGTAACTGCGTAATGCTGTAGTGTGATAAACTAGTTAGGTACGGGTTCTATTCCCAAACATGGCAGGTGTGTGTATGGTGTGTTTGACAGTCAGAGCCTGTGTGGAGGTGGCTGTGAGTGTCTAACCACTGGACATGTTGGGGAGCGGTTTTTCTAGTTTTCCTATATGGTGTCCATATATGTCATAATGTCCACCTCACGAGGAGTACAGATGTCAATCAGCCAAGGGACTGGATTGGCAAGCCATGCTCCTACATCTGTCAAAAAGCCTGGTGAACAAACTATGCAACCTTACTATTACCCGAAATACGTTCTGAACCCATGTGTCATACACAAACACACTTGCCTAGAATATCACGCTAAGTTGCTAGTACCCTGCACATTGATGACAGATAGTAGGCATGGTGTGATTGCAGAGGGCATGGCACCCTGTCCAACAGTACAATAGGCACATAATTGGGGACAATGTGCCTTCACTATGTTCCCCACTGGATGCCTGCAACATATGTGGTGCCATCAAATGTGATCCACAAAGGACATACAATGCTTTACACACATGCCCTGTATAGACAGATGCCACTGACACCAGGGAATACCTGTATCATGCTATCAATGCAGGTGCAGGGTCAACCTGCTGTCTATTAGCAGGTCCTGCCACACCAGGCCAGTACTGGTATATCTGATGATAACAGTCTGTGTACACAACATGTGCCAGCCAAACCAGGTACATTTGTACATGTCACTGCACATTATTGTGGGACGTGCACATCCCAGGCAATGTCCATGTCAAGGACTAACAAACACAGACATGGCATGCATTGCAAAGCAATGGCTATACACAATGGTAACCAGGATGACAGGACAGTTCATACAATACCAATCTGTGTGGGACATTGCAGACACTACACTCCTGAACCACACTGCACACCACTGTCGGGTGGCATGATGCCAAGGATTACCCCTCACCCAGCCTTGTACAGACATCTTGCACAGCCAACCACTACACACCCATGAAGCAATGCACACATGCACGTCAGTACTGTCACCTTGTGTCTGTGTGTGGGGTATGATGCTCCCAACCACAGTCACACCCAGTATAACTCCCATTGGCATACCGACTGATGTCAGACACGTTCACATGCCCTAGCCCATAGAACCTCAGGATATCCCCTGTGGTGCATGTAGTACCTGTACATTGCTGCAGTGTGGCAAACTAAGTAGTTACGAAGTGTATTTGTGAGCCTGGCAAAGTGTGGCAATGTGTCTGAGACCTTTAGAGAGTGTGGTTGTGTTGACAATGACACCTGTTCATGTGGACAACCATGTGTGCTACACCTAATATATGTCTACTATACCTCTGTTGCAGATGTCGCTCACCAGCACACATATATGTTCTTACAGCACACCAACATGTCAGCTTTGTGACACACGGAGTAACTGCATGCACTTGTAATAGTAATGGCTAGTCAGTCAGGGGTTTGAACCCCTGTACTGGTAGGTGTGTGACAGACGATGCTTAGGTTTTAGTCTCCAAGCCCTTCTCTGATGTACTGTGCCTCTGTCTGTCCCTCCCACACACTCTCTGATGGATGTGGAGTTGTACACTTACTTAGCAGCAGCTTGTGTTTTGTAAGTGATGGTCATGATCAGGTGATGGCCTCTGCACCTATTGCAGTCCTCCTCTAGCTGATTGCATGTGGAATAGCTGTGGTGACGTTCCCATAGCAATCGTATGGAAACACAGTACAATATCTAGGAACATCATGTTGGTGTTTGCCCATGACAGTCGCTGTGAGTGGAACCTGGATCTGGTGTTTGGTAAACAGCATCACAGATATCATCTGGATATTCCTCAAACAACATACACAGTGGAAAATAGCCTAAAGACAGGAGGGTGATGTGCCAGACATGACTACAGCATGTAAGTGTAGCTATGCTTCATTGAGACTACTGCCATTTTAACAAGTTGTGTGTGGTAATGGCTAGTCTTCATGTTTTAAAACTGACAAGACAGTGCTCTGTTTGTGAGGGAACCCCCATCTGTAGGGCCATCTGTGGACTGGTCAGTGTGTGGAACCATTTGTTTCTTGTGTTACTCAATGAACACACATCTGTGAACTGCAGAAGCATAGTGTGAGGATTGCAATCAGTACATGGTGATAGTGATGAGAGTTACTGCCATTGCATCCCTGATTGGACATATGTCACATGAAACAGTGGTATGACAGTCACTGTCTGAGGTTCTCACAGTGACATGCCAATAATGGGCCACTGTTCATAGCTGCAGTCACAAGTCTTCTATACTTTGTGCAGATGTCATGCAGTATATATGCATGTGTTGTGCTCCCTCTGCAAATGTATGCCATCTGTTGTGTTGGGTTGATGGTCATATCTATGCATGCTGTTATAAGTAATCCTGAATGCTGTTGACTATTACTAAGCCATATCTGTGTTAAAACTGCAACACCATAGGCTGTATGGGATTGGAGGTCCCGGCGGAACCTCCTGTCTCACTTCAGCTGGCCATGGCACCGGGGCACCAGCACATCTGGGGCCCAGCCTTGGACTCCCACCTCTGCTGGCTCTGCACCACCTTCTAGTGGAATCGCCACTGAGGATGGGGCTTGTCTCCCTTGGGAGCAGGTCCAGAGAGAAACTTGTCATCAGTCGTACAATCCCGGACGTGGTGCGTAGGGGGCTCAATAAGGGGTTTTGAGGCCAGATACGCCAGCTCGAGGGCAGAGTGTCACATTTAGAGGGTGAGCCTGCCCCTCCTAGACAGTCCCCAGCACAGCTACTTTTGCGGCTGTTTTTGGTGCAGAGGTGGCTGCCCACTGCTAGGGATCTCCTTCCCACTGTTTCCATCTGGGGGCTCATGGGTTTGTGACTGCCGAACACCCCTCCCTGTCCAAGGTGTATCTTCCCACATGTCATATACCGACCCTGTATGCTGTCTTGTCTGTCATCCTATCCAACCTATCCTCCACGAGCATACCTACTCTCCTTCCCCAACATCCCACTCTCACCTTACAGAAACAAAAGGCCAATCTGTTCCTAGAACATTTGCCCCATACATAGCTGTCCATTTCACACACGTGTCCACTGGACACATGTAACCTTTTTAATTTGCATCACAACATACTATTGTTGTCCTCACCCCTGTCTCTCAGGCACACGATTCTGGTATGCACATGACTCCTAAAGGTCCCAGGCACACATGATGCAGACGACCCCACTGTACACATGACACTAAAGATCCCTCTATGGTTAACCCATTTTCCTTTTTCATGATGACGATGTCGCACACAGCACCTTGCAAGAGTACTGTTCTCACATAATGATTGGACAGAAACTGTTGTGTTAATATAAATAAAATGCACAGAGTAATGTATTTGTCCAATGTACAAATGTTTGCGTGTATTAATGACACGTCTGTCTGAGGGAGTCCTTTTCCCTTTTCATTCCTTTGTAATGCTTTGTTGTCACATGTTGTCACATGGGATGTTCTTGATATATCTATATATATGTATGTATCTATATCTGGACATAAACACACACACATGCATCTACATGATGGAATACATTTCCTATACTGTTGAATGACTGTGCTGGATGATATGTTTGTGATAATATCCGATGTCTGTATATCTGCCATGGCTTAGTGGTAAATCACATTGGCTGTGGTATGCAGGGTCCTGGTTTCGAGCCTTGCAGAGGCCGTTTATTTTTGTTGCTGGGAGAACAAGGCCATAGGATACGGAGTGATTAAGGCACTTTTTAGCAGTTGTGAGTGGGTGTCTGTGGGTGTACGTGACGGTAAGCACTGGTTACTTTTCGTTACAGTTCCTTACACTCAGTTACCTTCTTGATTGCTTAACCTTATTTAGGCAATGCTTACCCCTGCGCAAACAGGCTGAAACCCGCTCACCGCTGCTTAAAAGAGCTTACTCCTGCTTACCCCTAAAGAAAAGAAAAAAGGGTTGATAGGAAAGTGGTGAAAAAGGGGCACAAAGAGGGAAAGACAGAAGGGAAAATAGCTAGGGATGTGCAGGAAGGGTGTAGGGAAGGTCCATAGCTGTCCATCTCTTCTACAGCAATGGCTGTGCATATGCAATAAATTTGGCAGGACATTTGGACACTCACAACCCTGAGAGAGGAGTTCGGACAACAATAGTATTTCGTGATGCCAATTAGAAACGTTTACATGTGTCCAGTAGACGTGTGCAAAATGGACAGCTAAATATGGGACGTGATTTTTTTGCGGGAACAGATTGCCCTTCTTTTCTTTTATGTTTAGGTGAGAGTGGGATGTTGGGGAAGGAGAGTAGGTATGATCAGGGAGGATAGGTTGGGCAGGATGACAGACAAGACAAACAAGACACATACAGGGGAGGTATATGACACGTGGGGGGGGGACACCTTGGACGGGGAAGGGTGTTTGGAAGTCACAAGCCCATAAGCCCACCAATGGATACAGTGGGACTGAGGTCCCTACCCATGGGCAGTCACTACTGCACCTTCACAGCCCAGAAGGTGGCTGTGCAAGGGGCTGTGTAGGAGGGGCAGGCTCACCCTCTAGTTGCGTCACTCAGCCCTCAAGCTGGCATAGGCGGTCTCGAATCGCCCTGTCGAGCTCCCTAAGCACCACAGCCCGGACCGTACCATGGGTGACAGGTTCCTGTCTGCGGTGGTTCCACCCGAAGGTGGTGCAGATCCAATGGACGAGGAGGTCCCAGGTAGGGCACCAGATGTGCTGGTGCCTGGTGCCACG